>NC_134274.1:1158248-1230748 GCF_031893055.1 Leptodactylus fuscus | reverse complement strand
AATTGAGATTTGACGTTTCGGTCATCTGACCTTCCTCAGAAGTGATCTAGTGCGGATACAGAGGCAGTAGGGTGTCAAGGCGTGAAAAATGTATTTGCAAATTGTTTACTTCCTTTGTAGATATTTCTCCATTTCTTCCTAGTGGCAGCACTAAGCAGGGATCGGAGCACTGAATAAGAAGTGCCTGCACCCCACAGCAGCAGATGGGAGCGTGGGAGAGTCATGAGGATGAGTGTGGGCTGAGCAGAGGAAAGGAAGAGGAGAGTAAAGAGTGGAGAATACATGGAGAGGAGGAAAAGATGGAGGAGAGGAGCAGAGACTGAGGGGGAGTAGAGAAAGGGAACTGCAAAAGAGATGGAGAAGAGCACTATATAACTGCCCTATACAACTACACTATACAACTACACTATACAACTGCCCTATACAACTGCCCTATACAACTACACTATACAACTGCCCTATACAACTACACTATACAACTACACTATACAACTGCCCTATACAACTACACTATACAACTACACTATACAACTACACTATATAACTGCCCTATACAACTACACTATACAACTGCCCTATACAACTACACTATACAACTACACTATACAACTACACTATATAACTGCCCTATACAACTACACTATACAACTGCCCTATACAACTGCCCTATACAACTACACTATACAACTGCCCTATACAACTGCCCTATACAACTACACTATACAACTGCCCTATACAACTACACTATACAACTACACTATACAACTACACTATACAACTGCCCTATACAACTACACTATACAACTGCCCTATACAACTACACTATACAACTGCCCTATACAACTACCCTATACAACTGCCCTATACAACTCCACTATACAACTGCCCTATACAACTGCCCTATACAACTCCACTATATAACTGCCCTATACAACTCCACTATATAACTGCCCTATACAACTACACTATATAACTGCCCTATACAACTACACTATATAACTGCCCTATACAACTACACTATATAACTGCCCTATACAACTACACTATATAACTGCCCTATACAACTACACTATATAACTGCCCTATACAACTACACTATATAACTGCCCTATACAACTACACTATATAACCCAGCCACCTACCCAGACCAGTCAAGGTGGGATTCCAGCCCAACAGAGAACTTCCACCTGGAGTTCTGCAAATACCTGCTACATGTCCATCGCAACACCACCAACATGGCCTGCAGGGCAGAGCTAGGCAGACTCCCCCTATGGCTCACCATACAGAAGAGGGCGCTATCATTCTGGACTCACATACAGGGCAGCAGTCCTGACTCTTACCACCACCAAGCCTGGCTGAGCCACAGAGCCCCGAGAAGTACTGATACCCCCCAACCAAGCATCAGCCATCTGCCAAGCCAAAACCCCCAACATGCCCCGAACAAGGCTCAAATAAAAGGAGTCATTGAGAGAGACAGAGAGCGGTACATGGAGGAATGGAGAAGCGCAATAAATAACTCCAAGAAACTCACCAATGTGTACCAATCCCTACAAAGGGACTACACCATGGCCACCTACCTGGAGAGAATACGCCACCCCAAGCACAGACAGACCCTGAGCTGGTACAGACTGAGCGCCCACAACCTAGAGATAGAGACGGGGCGATACAGACAGACGTACAAGCCACGGGAGAAGAGACTGTGCCAGCACTGTGACCAGGGGGCCCTAGAAGACCAGACCCACTTCCTGCTACACTGCACCAAATACTCAGCTGTGAGGGCCGTCTACTACCAAAGACTCTCTGCCCACATCCCAGACTGGGAGAAGAGGAAACTCTACATCCTACTGGGAGAAGAAGAGGCCACTGTGGAGATCGCTGCCCAATACGTGTCCAGCTGTCACCAAACCAGAGGAAGATGAGACTCCACGGACTGTTATAACCCAACCCCCCCCCCCCCCCCCATACCCACCACATGTCCATTGTCCACCTGTCACCAAAAGGGGAGAATGACGAGACCAAACCACCAACCCTTCCACTTTATGCCTCCCCGCCACTTGCTTTGGCAATGCCAAATACCTATTCGGACGTGCCAATAAAGCTTCTTTGTATTGTATTGTATTGTAACCACCCTACATAACCGAGCTGCAAATCCTGCTAAGGGGTTTGTTACAATGTGTCAGTTCAGGTACAGGCAGAGTGGTCGGTGCTGATGAGTTTTGCTCACACAGCATCCTCCACACTACTACAGTGTTGGCCAAAAGTATCGCCCCCTGCAGTCCTGTCAGATAATCCTCGGTGTCCCCCAGATAATGATTACACAGCACACACTCTTATATAGTATATGTGACACAGGGTATATACAGTATAAGTATCGCCCCCTGCAGTCCTGTCAGATAATCCTCGCTGTCCCCCAGATAATGATTACACTGCACAAACTCTTATATAGTATGTGAAACAGGGTATATACAGTATAAGTATCGCCTCCTGCAGTCCTGTCAGATAATCCTCGCTGTCCCCAGATAATGATTACACAGCACAGACTCTTATATAGTATATAAGTGACACAGGGTATATACAGTATAAGTATCGCCCCCTGCAGTCCTGTCAGATAATCCTCGCTGTCCCCAGATAATGATTACACAGCACAGACTCTTATATAGTATATGTGACACAGGGTATATACAGTATAAGTATCGCCCCCTGCAGTCCTGTCAGATAATCCTCGCTGTCCCCCAGATAATGATTACACAGCACAAACTCTTATATAGTATATGTGACACAGGGTATATACAGTATAAGTATCGCCCCCTGCAGTTCTGTCAGATAATCCTCGCTGTCCCCAGACAATGATTACACAGCACAGACTCTTATATAGTATATAAGTGACACAGGGTATATACAGTATAAGTATCGCCCCCTGCAGTCCTGTCAGATAATCCTCGGTGTCCCCCAGATAATGATTACACAGCACAAACTCTTATATAGTATATAAGTGACACAGGGTATATACAGTATAAGTATCGCCCCCTGCAGTCCTGTCAGATAATCCTCGCTGTCCCCAGACAATGATTACACAGCACAGACTCTTATATAGTATATAAGTGACACAGGGTATATACAGTATAAGTATCGCCCCCTGCAGTCCTGTCAGATAATCCTCGCTGTCCCCAGATAATGATTACACAGCACAGACTCTTATATAGTATATAAGTGACACAGGGTATATACAGTATAAGTATCGCCCCCTGCAGTCCTGTCAGATAATCCTCGCTGTCCCCCAGATAATGATTACACAGCACAGACTCTTATATAGTATATAAGTGACACAGGGTATATACAGTATAAGTATCGCCCCCTGAAGTCCTGTCAGATAATCCTCGCTGTCCCCCAGATAATGATTACACAGCACAGACTCTTATATAGTATATAAGTGACACAGGGTATATACAGTATAAGTATCGCCCCCTGCAGTCCTGTCAGATAATCCTCGCTGTCCCCCAGATAATGATTACAAGCACAAACTCTTTGGTAGACACAGGAACATTCAGGTCTTTGGAGATGGACTTGTAGCCTTGAGATTGCTCAGGCTTCCTCACAATTTGGCTTCTCAAGTCCTCACAGTTCTTTGGTCTTCTTTCTTCTCTCCATGCTCAATGTGGTCACACAAGGACACAGGACAGAGGTGGAGTCAACTTTAATCCATTTCAACTGGCTGCAAGTGTGATTTAGTTATTGCCACCACCTGTTAGGTGCCTCAGGTAAGTAACAGGTGCTGGTAATTACACAAATTACAGAAGTATCACATGATTTTTCAAACAGTGCCAATACTTTTGTCCACCATACTTTTTTATGTTTGCTGTGGAATTATATCCAATTTGGCTTTTTGACAATTCTTTTTGTGGTTTTCCATTGAAGACAAATTAAATGAAGAAAATACCAAAGAATTTGTGATTGTAATCATTATCTGGAAGAACACGAGTATTATCTGACAGAATTGCAGGGAGGCCAATACTTTTGGCCAACACTGTATATTGTAACAGACCCTCAGCTGAGTCAGCAGGACTAGGAGTGAAGGGATCTCTGTTATTGGTCCAGACCCCACCCCATTAAGCTGTCATCTCTGGAGGACAGAAGGACATCATCAGGACCCCCCACACAGTCAAAGATGGTGACCACAATAAAATGGAGACATCCGGCCAGAACTACAAATCCCAGCAGCACTTGCAAGAACTAGATCTAATGAACTCAGCAGGACTGATGGGGGAGGGGAGATGAAATGTTACCCCAATGATCTGCCCTTCCCCAGGATGATGAGAGTTGTTGTTCAGCAGCATCTCCGGAGCAGACAGTCCCCTCCCCCACTCATGGAGAACCTAATGGAGACGTCTGTGCTGGGACAGGCAATAACCTTGATGGAGGGGAAGGAGGTCACGGTCCCCGGAGAATGAAGAGGAGGGGGCCACATCCTGCAGGGTGTATAGGACAGAGGAGGAGGGGGCCACATACTGCCGGGGTGTATAGGACAGAGGAGGAGGGGGGCACATACTGCTGGGGTGTATAGGACAGAGGAGGAGGGGGCCACATCCTGCCAGGGTGTATAGGACAGAGGAGGAGGGGGGCACATACTGATGGGGTGTATAGGACAGAGGAGGGGGGGCCACATACTGCTGGGGTGTATAGGACAGAGGAGGAGGGGGCACATACTGCTGGGGTGTATAGGACAGAGGAGGAGGGGGGGCACATACTGCTGGGGTGTATAGGACAGAGGAGGAGGGGGGCCACATACTGCTGGGGTGTATAGGACAGAGGGGGGGGGGGGCCACATACTGCTGGGGTGTATAGGACAGAGGAGGAGGGGGGCACATACTGCTGGGGTGTATAGGACAGAGGGGGGGGGGCCACATACTGCTGGGTGTATAGGACAGAGGAGGAGGGGGCCACATACTGCTGGGGTGTATAGGACAGAGGGGGGGGGGCCACATACTGCTGGGGTGTATAGGACAGAGGAGGAGGGGGGCACATACTGCTGGGGTGTATAGGACAGAGGAGGAGGGGGCCACATACTGCTGGGGTGTATAGGACAGAGGGGGGGGGGGCCACATACTGCTGGGGTGTATAGGACAGAGGAGGGGGGGCCACATCCTGCCGGGGTGTATAGGACAGAGGAGGGGGGCACATACTGCCGGGGTGTATAGGACAGAGGAGGAGGGGGCCACATACTGCTGGGGTGTATAGGACAGAGGAGGGGGCCACATACTGCTGGGGTGTATAGGACAGAGGAGGAGGGGCCACATACTGCTGGGGTGTATAGGACAGAGGAGGGGGCCACATACTGCTGGGGTGTATAGGACAGAGGAGGAGGGGGCCACATCCTGCCGGGGTGTATAGGACAGAGGAGGGGGCACATACTGCTGGGGTGTATAGGACAGAGGAGGGGGGGGCCACATCCTGCCAGGGTGTATAGGACAGAGGAGGGGGGGGGCCACATACTGCTGGGGTGTATAGGACAGAGGAGGAGGGGGCCACATACTGCTGGGGTGTATAGGACAGAGGAGGAGGGGGGCCACATACTGCTGGGGTGTATAGGACAGAGGAGGGGGGCACATACTGCTGGGGTGTATAGGACAGAGGAGGGGGGGGCCACATCCTGCCAGGGTGTATAGGACAGAGGAGGGGGGGGGCCACATACTGCTGGGGTGTATAGGACAGAGGAGGAGGGGGCCACATACTGCTGGGGTGTATAGGACAGAGGAGGGGGGGGGCACATACTGCTGGGGTGTATAGGACAGAGAGGAGGGGGCCACATACTGCTGGGGTGTATAGGACAGAGGAGGGGGGGGGGCACATACTGCTGGGGTGTATAGGACAGAGGAGGAGGGGGCCACATACTGCTGGGGTGTATAGGACAGAGGAGGGGGCCACATACTGCTGGGGTGTATAGGACAGAGGAGGAGGGGGGCCACATACTGCTGGGGTGTATAGGACAGAGGAGGAGGGGGGCCACATACTGCTGGGGTGTATAGGACAGGGAGGAGGAGGGGGCCACATACTGCTGGGGTGTATAGGACAGAGGAGGAGGGGGCCACATACTGCTGGGGTGTATAGGACAGAGGAGGAGGGGGCCACATACTGCTGGGGTGTATAGGACAGAGGAGGGGGGGGCACATACTGCTGGGGTGTATAGGACAGAGGAGGAGGGGGCCACATACTGCTGGGGTGTATAGGACAGAGGAGGAGGGGGCCACATACTGATGGGGTGTATAGGACAGAGGAGGGGGGGCCACATACTGCTGGGGTGTATAGGACAGAGGAGGGGGGGGCACATACTGCTGGGGTGTATAGGACAGAGGAGGAGGGGGCCACATACTGCTGGGGTGTATAGGACAGAGGAGGAGGGGGCCACATACTGCTGGGGTGTATAGGACAGAGGAGGGGGGGGCACATACTGCTGGGGTGTATAGGACAGAGGAGGAGGGGGCCACATACTGCTGGGGTGTATAGGACAGAGGAGGGGGGGGGGCCACATACTGCTGGGGTGTATAGGACAGAGGAGGAGGGGGGGCACATACTGCTGGGGTGTATAGGACAGAGGAGGAGGGGCACATACTGCTGGGGTGTATAGGACAGAGGAGGAGGGGGCCACATACTGCTGGGGTGATAGGACAGAGGAGGAGGGGGGCCACATACTGCTGGGTGTATAGGACAGAGGAGGAGGGGCCACATACTGCTGGGGTGTATAGGACAGAGGAGGGGGCACATACTGCTGGGGTGTATAGGACAGAGGAGGGGGCCACATACTGCTGGGGTGTATAGGACAGAGGAGGAGGGGGTCACATACTGCTGGGTGTATAGGACAGAGGAGGAGGGGGCCACATACTGCTGGGGTGTATAGGACAGAGGAGGGGGGGGGCCACATACTGCTGGGGTGTATAGGACAGAGGAGGAGGGGGCACATACTGCTGGGGTGTATAGGACAGAGGAGGAGGGGGCCACATACTGCTGGGGTGTATAGGACAGAGGAGGGGGGGGGGCACATACTGCTGGGGTGTATAGGACAGAGGAGGAGGGGGCCACATACTGCTGGGGTGTATAGGACAGAGGAGGAGGGGGCCACATACTGCTGGGGTGTATAGGACAGAGGAGGGGGGGGGGGCACATACTGCTGGGGTGTATAGGACAGAGGAGGAGGGGGCCACATACTGCTGGGGTGTATAGGACAGAGGAGGGGGGGGGGGGGGCACATACTGCTGGGGTGTATAGGACAGAGGAGGGGGCCACATACTGCTGGGGTGTATAGGACAGAGGAGGGGGCCACATACTGCTGGGGTGTACAGGACAGAGGAGGAGGGGGGCACATACTGCTGGGGTGTATAGGACAGAGGAGGAGGGGGCCACATACTGCTGGGGTGTATAGGACAGAGGAGGAGGGGGTCACATACTGCTGGGGTGTATAGGACAGAGGAGGAGGGGGCACATACTGCTGGGGTGTATAGGACAGAGGAGGAGGGGGGGCACATACTGCTGGGGTGTATAGGACAGAGGAGGAGGGGGCACATACTGCTGGGGTGTATAGGACAGAGGAGGAGGGGGCCACATACTGCTGGGGTGTATAGGACAGAGGAGGGGGGGCCACATACTGCTGGGGTGTATAGGACAGAGGAGGAGGGGGCCACATACTGCTGGGGTGTATAGGACAGAGGAGGAGGGGGCCACATACTGCTGGGGTGTATAGGACAGAGGAGGAGGGGGGCACATACTGCTGGGGTGTATAGGACAGAGGAGGAGGGGGCCACATACTGCTGGGGTGTATAGGACAGAGGAGGGGGGGGCACATACTGCCGGGGTGTATAGGACAGAGGAGGAGGGGGCCACATACTGCTGGAGTGTATAGGACAGAGGAGGGGGCCACATACTGCTGGGGTGTATAGGACAGAGGAGGAGGGGGCACATACTGCTGGGGTGTATAGGACAGAGGAGGGGGGGGGGCCACATACTGCTGGAGTGTATAGGACAGAGGAGGGGGGGGCCACATACTGCTGGGGTGTATAGGACAGAGGAGGAGGGGGGCCACATACTGCTGGGGTGTATAGGACAGAGGAGGAGGGGGGGCCACATACTGCTGGGGTGTATAGGACAGAGGAGGAGGTCACATACTGCTGGGGTGTATAGGACAGAGGAGGGGGGGGCACATACTGCTGGGGTGTATAGGACAGAGGGGGGGGGGGCCACATACTGCTGGGGTGTATAGGACAGAGGAGGAGGGGGCCACATACTGCTGGGGTGTATAGGACAGAGGAGGAGGGGGCCACATACTGATGGGGTGTATAGGACAGAGGAGGGGGGGGCCACATACTGCTGGGGTGTATAGGACAGAGGAGGGGGGGGCCACATACTGCTGGGGTGTATAGGACAGAGGGGGGGGGGGGGGGCACATGCTGCTGCGGTGTATAGGACAGAGGAGGAGGAGATATAATGTCCTGTCTGATATATGGTGTATATAATGTACATTCTATAGTGTAGGCTGGCTATGTCCTGCCCCGGGATGACACTGATGCCGCACTGCAGCCTCTCCTCCCTCTCGCAGCACATGGCTGGCAGTGACAGCACTGATAGGAGAGACTCAGCAGGTTCAGCTATGACAGGAGCGCTGCAGACACGTGCCGCAACACAGTGACCACGCAGAACCGCAGGTGAAGACACAGCCCGGCCCCCTGACAACTATTCCTGGCATTTCCTGTACTGAGAGGCCCCAGATACAAGACTGGAGAGAGATGGAGACAACACAGCCTGTCCCCCCTGTACATTATACTATAAGACGTCTCCCCCCGTACATTATACTATAAGACGTCTCCCCCCGTACATTATACTATAAGACGTCTCCCCCCGTACATTATACTATAAGACGTCTCCCCCCGTACATTATACTATAAGACGTCTCCCCCCTGTACATTATACTATAAGACGTCTCCCCCCGTACATTATACTATAAGACGTCTCCCCCCGTACATTATACTATAAGACGTCTCCCCCCGTACATTATACTATAAGACGTCTCCCCCCGTACATTATACTATAAGACGTCTCCCCCGTACATTATACTATAAGACGTCTCCCCCCGTACATTATACTATAAGACGTCTCCCCCCGTACATTATACTATAAGACGTCTCCCCCCGTACATTATACTATAAGACGTCTCCCCCCGTACATTATACTATAAGACGTCTCCCCCCTGTACATTATACTATAAGACGTCTCCCCCCTGTACATTATACTATAAGACGTCTCCCCCCTGTACATTATACTATAAGACGTGTCCCCCCGTACATTATACTATAAGACGTCTCCCCCCGTACATTATACTATAAGACGTCTCCCCCCTGTACATTATAAGACAAGACGTCTCCCCCCTGTACATTATAAGACGTCTCCCCCCTGTACATTATAAGACGTCTCCCCCCTGTACATTATAAGACGTCTCCCCCCCGTACATTATAATATAAGACGTGTCCCCCTGTACATTATACTATAAGACGTCTCCCCCCTGTACATTATAATATAAGAAGTCTCCCCCCCTGTACATTATAATATATGAAGTCTCTCCCTGTACATTAATAATGTAAGACGTCTCCTCCTTGTACATTATAATGTAAGACGTCTCCCACCGTACATTATAAGATGTCTCCTCCTGTACATTATAACATAAGACGTCTCCGCCCATACATTATGAGATTTCTCCCCCTTGTACAATATAATATAAGACGTCTCCTCCTTGTACATTATACTATAACACATCTGTCCCCCCATGTACATTATACTATAACACATCTGCCCCCCCCTGTACATTATACTATAACACATCTGTCCCCCCCCTGTACATTATACTATAACACATCTGCCCCCCCCTGTACATTATACTATAACACATCTGTCCCCCCTGTACATTATACTATAACACATCTGACCCCCCATGTACATTATACTATAACATCTGTCCCCCCCTGTACATTATACTATAACATCTGTCCCCCCCTGTACATTATAACACATCTGTCCCCCCCTGTACATTATAACACATCTGTCCCCCCCTGTACATTATAACACATCTGTCCCCCCCCTGTACATTATAACACATCTGTCCCCCCCTGTACATTATAACACATCTGTCCCCCCTGTACATTATACTACAACACATCTGTCCCCCCTGTACATTATACTACAACACATCTGTCCCCCCTGTACATTATAACACTATTGTCCCCCCCTGTACATTATACTACAACACATCTGTCCCCCCTGTACATTATAACACTATTGTCCCCCCCTGTACATTATACTACAACACATCTGTCCCCCCTGTACATTATACTACAACACATCTGTCCCCCCCTGTACATTATACTACAACACATCTGTCCCCCCTGTACATTATACTACAACACATCTGTCCCCCCTGTACATTATGCCACATCTGTCCCCCCCTGTACATTATGCCACATCTGTCCCCCCCCCTGTACAACACATCTGTCCCCCCCCCTGTACAACACATCTGTCCCCCCCTGTACATTATACTATAACACATCTGTCCCCCCCTGTACATTATACTATAACACATCTGTCCCCCCTGTACATTATACTATAACACATCTGTCCCCCCTGTACATTATACTATAACACATCTGTCCCCCCTGTACATTATACTATAACACATCTGTCCCCCCTGTACATTATACTATAACACATCTGTCCCCCCTGTACATTATACTATAACACATCTGTCCCCCCTGTACATTATACTATAACACATCTGTCCCCCCCTGTACATTATACTATAACACATCTGTCCCCCCCTGTACATTATACTATAACACATCTGTCCCCCCCTGTACATTATACTATAACACATCTGTCCCCCCTGTACATTATACTATAACACATCTGTCCCCCCTGTACATTATACTATAACACATCTGTCCCCCCTGTACATTATACTATAACACATCTGTCCCCCCTGTACATTATCATATGACAAGTCTGCTTCCACACATAAGTATGATGACATATGCCCCCCTCCCCATACATTATATGACATGTGCCCCCCTCCCCATACATTATATGACATGTGCCCCCCTCCCCATACATTATATGACATGTGCCCCCTCCACAAATTTTATTTAAATGACATAACCACCCCATATATTATATATAACATGACCCCTCACTACAATACATTGTCATAACTGCCCCATACATATTTTATGTAACATATACATTATAACTGCCTCCATACATTATGATATATGCCCCTTCCCCATATACATTACATGTGCCCCCTCCCTGTACATTACAATGACATGTGCCCCCCTCTCCATACATTACAATGACATGTGCCCCCCCTCTCCATACATTACATGACATGTGCCCCCCTCTCCATACATTACATGACATGTGCCCCCCCTCTCCATACATTACAATGACATGTGCCCCCCCTCTCCATACATTACATGACATGTGCCCCCCTCTCCATACATTACATGACATGTGCCCCCCTCTCCATACATTACATGACATGTGCCCCCCTCTCCATACATTACATGACATGTGCCCCCCTCTCCATACATTACATGACATGTGCCCCCCTCTCCATACATTATATGACATGTGCCCCCTCCACATGCATTACAATATGACATGTGCCCCCCACCCCATACATTACAATATGACATGTGCCCCCTCCCCATGCATGATATGACATGTGCCCCCCACCCCATACATGATATGACATGTGCCCCCCACCCCAAACATTACAATATGACATGTGTGCCCCTCCCCATACATTACAATATGACATGTGCCCCCCTCCCCATACATTACAATATGACATGTGTCCCCCTCCCCATACATTACAATATGACATGTGCCCCCTCCCCATGCATGATATGACATGTGCCCCCCACCCCATACATTACAATATGACATGTGTCCCCCTCCCCATACATTACAATCTGACATGTCCCCCTCCCCATACATTACAATCTGACATGTCCCCCTCCCCATACATTACAATATGACATGTGCCCCCCTCCCCATACATTACATGACATGTGCCCCCCCTCCCCGTACATTACAATATGACATGTGCCCCCCACCCCATACATTACATGACATGTGCCCCCCACCCCATACATTACATGACATGTGCCCCCCTCCCCGTACATTACAATATGACATGAGCCCCTCACCCCCCCCCCAGTATTACCTGCAGCCTGGACCTCCCGAAAAGACATGCTGAGCCCTGAGCCTGCAGAGACTGCAGAGGAGCCCAGGATGAGAGTGCAGGAGAGAGGGAGGAGAGTGATGTCATCAGCAGAAACACCTCCCCCCCCTCCCCAACCAACAAGAGGCTCTAATACAGTGTCTACACCTCAGGACTGCGGATAACTCAATATACTACATACACCACACCACATGTATATTATATACTACATACACCACCTATACATGTATATTATATACTACATACACCACGCTACCTATACATGTATATTATATACTACATAAACCACGCTACCTATACATGTATATTATATACTACATAAACCACGCTACCTATACATGTATATTATATACTACATAAACCACGCTACCTATACATGTATATTATATACTACATACACCACACTACATATACATGTATATTATATACTACATACAGCACGCTACCTATACATGTATATTATACACTACATACACCACACCACCTATACATGTATATTATACACTACATACACCACACTACATATACATGTATATTATACACTACATACACCACACCACCTATACATGTATATTATACACTACATACACCACACCACCTATACATGTATATTATACACTACATACACCACGCTACCTATACATGTATATTATATACTACATACACCACACCACCTATACATGTATATTATACACTACATACACCACACCACCTATACATGTATATTATATACTACATACACCACACTACCTATACACGTATATTATATACTACATACACCACGCTACCTATACACGTATATTATATACTACATACACCACGCTACCTATACATGTATATTATATACTACATACAACACACTACCTATATCCTGTATATTATATACTACATACACCACACCACCTATACATGTATATTATATACTACATACACCACACTACCTATACATGTATATTATATACTACATACAGCACGCTACCTATACATGTATATTATACACTACATACACCACACCACCTATACATGTATATTATACACTACATACACCACGCTACCTATACATGTATATTATATACTACATACACCACACCACCTATACATGTATATTATATACTACATACACCACCTATACATGTATATTATACACTACATACACCACACTACCTATACATGTATATTATATACTACATACACCACACTACCTATATCATGTATATTATATACTACATACACCACGATACCTATACATGTATATTATACACTACATACACCACACCACCTATATCATGTATATTATATACTACATACACCACGCTACCTATACATGTATATTATATACTACATACACCACACTACCTATACATGTATATTATATACTACATACACCACGATACCTATACATGTATATTATATACCACATACACCACGCTACCTATATCATGTATATTATATACTACATACACCACCTATACATGTATATTATATACTACATACACCACACTACCTATATCCTGTATATTATATACTACATACACCACACCACCTATACATGTATATTATACACTACATACACCACACCACCTATACATGTATATTATATACTACATACATCACGCTACCTATATCATGTATATTATATACTACATACACCACACCACCTATACATGTATATTATATACTACATACAACACACAACCTATATCATGTATATTATATACTACATACACCACACCACCTATACATGTATATTATACACTACATACACCACACTACCTATACATGTATATTATACACTACATACACCACGCTACCTATACATGTATATTATATACTACATACACCACACCACCTATACATGTATATTATACACTACATACACCACACTACCTATACACGTATATTATATACTACATACACCACGCTACCTATACACGTATATTATATACTACATACACCACGCTACCTATACATGTATATTATATACTACATACAACACACTACCTATATCCTGTATATTATATACTACATACACCACACCACCTATACATGTATATTATATACTACATACACCACACTACCTATACATGTATATTATATACTACATACACCACGCTACCTATATCCTGTATATTATACACTACATACACCACGCTACCTATATCATGTATATTATACACTACATACACCACACTACCTATATCATGTATATTATACACTACATACACCACACTACCTATACATGTATATTATATACTACATACACCACGCTACCTATATCGTGTATATTATATACTACATACACCACGCTACCTATATCATGTATATTATATACTACATACACCACGCTACCTATATCATGTATATTATATACTACATACACCACACCACCTACACATGTATATTATATACTACATACACCACACCAATTATATATCATGTATATTATACACTACATACACCACGCTACCTATACATGTATATTATACACTACATACACCACACTACCTATACATGTATATTATACACTACATACACCACACCAATTATATATCATGTATATTATACACTACATACACCACACTACCTATATCATGTATATTATACACTACATACACCACACTACCTATACATGTATATTATATACTACATACACCACGCTACCTATATCATGTATATTATATACTACATACACCACACCACCTATATCATGTATATTATATACTACATACACCACGCTACCTATACATGTATATTATATACTACATACACCACGCTACCTATATCATGTATATTATATACTACATACACCACACCACCTATATCATGTATATTATATACTACATACACCACACTACCTATATCCTGTATATTATATACTACATACACCACACTACCTATATCCTGTATATTATATACTACATACACCACGCTACCTATATCATGTATATTATACACTACATACACCACACTACCTATATCCTGTATATTATATACTACATACACCACACCACCTATACATGTATATTATATACTACATACACCACACTACCTATATCCTGTATATTATATACTACATACACCACACTACCTATATCATGTATATTATATACTACATACACCACACCACCTATACATGTATATTATATACTACATACACCACGCTACCTATACATGTATATTATACACTACATACACCACACTACCTATATCATGTATATTATACACTACATACACCACACTACCTATACATGTATATTATACACTACATACACCACGCTACCTATACATGTATATTATATACTACATACACCACACCACCTATATCGTGTATATTATATACTACATACACCACACCACCTATACATGTATATTATATACTACATACACCACACCACCTATATCATGTATATTATATACTACATACACCACACTACCTATATCATGTATATTATATACTACATACACCACACCACCTATACATGTATATTATATACTACATACACCACACCACCTATACATGTATATTATATACTACATACACCACACCACCTATACATGTATATTATATACTACATACACCACACTACCTATACATGTATATTATATACTACATACACCACGCTACCTATACATGTATATTATATACTACATACACCACACTATCTATATCATGTATATTATATACTACATACACCACACTACATATACATGTATATTATATACTACATACACCACACCACCTATATCATGTATATTATACACTACATACACCACACTACCTATATCATGTATATTATACACTACATACACCACACCACCTATATCATGTATATTATATACTACATACACCACACCACCTATATCATGTATATTATACACTACATACACCACACTACCTATATCATGTATATTATACACTACATACACCACACTACCTATATCATGTATATTATATACTACATACACCACACTACCTATATCATGTATATTATACACTACATACACCACGTTACCTATACATGTATATTATACACTACATACACCACGCTACCTATACATGTATATTATATACTACACACACCACGCTACCTATACATGTATATTATACACTACATACACCACGCTACCTATATCATGTATATTATACACTACATACACCACACTACCTATACATGCATATTATATACTACATACACCACACTACCTATATCATGTATATTATATACTACATACACCACACTACCTATACATGTATATTATATACTACATACACCACACCACCTATACATGTATATTATATACTACATACACCACGCTACCTATATGATGTATATTATATACTACATACACCACACTACCTATATCCTGTATATTATACACTACATACACCACGCTACCTATACATGTATATTATACACTACATACACCACGCTACCTATATCATGTATATCATATACTACATACACCACCTATACATGTATATTATATACTACATACACCACGCTACCTATACATGTATATTATATACTACATACACCACACCACCTATACATGTATATTATATACTACATACACCACGCTACCTATATCATGTATATCATATACTACATACACCACCTATACATGTATATTATATACTACATACACCACACTACCTATATCCTGTATATTATATACTACATACACCACGCTACCTATACATGTATATTATATACTACATACACCACACCACCTATACATGTATATTATATACTACATACACCACACCACCTATATCATGTATATTATACACTACATACACCACACTACCTATATCATGTATATTATACACTACATACACCACACTACCTATATCATGTATATTATATACTACATACACCACACTACCTATATCATGTATATTATACACTACATACACCACACCACCTATACATGTATATTATACACTACATACACCACACTACCTATATCATGTATATTATACACTACATACACCACACTACCTATATCATGTATATTATATACTACATACACCACACTACCTATATCATGTATATTATATACTACATACACCACACTACCTATATCATGTATATTATATACTACATACACCACACTACCTATATCATGTATATTATACACTACATACACCACGCTACCTATACATGTATATTATACACTACATACACCACGCTACCTATACATGTATATTATATACTACACACACCACGCTACCTATACATGTATATTATATACTACATACACCACACTACCTATATCATGTATATTATACACTACATACACCACACTACCTATATCATGTATATTATATACTACATACACCACACTACCTATATCATGTATATTATATACTACATACACCACACTACCTATATCATGTATATTATATACTACATACACCACACTACCTATATCATGTATATTATACACTACATACACCACGCTACCTATACATGTATATTATACACTACATACACCACGCTACCTATACATGTATATTATATACTACACACACCACGCTACCTATACATGTATATTATATACTACATACACCACACTACCTATATCATGTATATTATACACTACATACACCACACTACCTATACATGTATATTATATACTACATACACCACACTACCTATATCATGTATATTATATACTACATACACCACACTACCTATACATGTATATTATATACTACATACACCACGCTACCTATATCATGTATATCATATACTACATACACCACGCTACCTATATCATGTATATCATATACTACATACACCACCTATACATGTATATTATATACTACATACACCACGCTACCTATACATGTATATTATATACTACATACACCACACCACCTATACATGTATATTATATACTACATACACCACACCACCTATACATGTATATTATATACTACATACACCACACTACCTATATCCTGTATATTATATACTACATACACCACACTACCTACACATGTATATTATATACTACATACACCACACCACCTATACATGTATATTATATACTACATACACCACACTACCTATATCATGTATACTATATACTACATACACCACCTATACATGTATATTATATACTACATACACCACCTATACATGTATATTATATACTACATACACCACACTACCTATATCCTGTATATTATATACTACATACACCACACCACCTATACATGTATATTATATACTACATACACCACACCACCTATACATGTATATTATATACTACATACACCACGCTACCTATATCCTGTATATTATATACTACATACACCACATCACCTATACATGTATATTATATACTACATACACCACGCTACCTATATCCTGTATATTATATACTACATACACCACACCACCTATATCATGTATATTATATACTACATACACCACACTACCTATATCATGTATATTATACACTACATACACCACACTACCTATATCATGTATATTATATACTACATACACCACACTACCTATATCATGTATACTATATACTACATACACCACCTATACATGTATATTATACACTACATACACCACACTACCTATACATGTATATTATATACTACATACACCACACTACCTATATCCTGTATATTATATACTACATACACCACACCACCTATATCATGTATATTATATACTACATACACCACGCTACCTATACATGTATATTATACACTACATACACCACACTACCTATACATGTATATTATATACTACATACACCACACTACCTATATCATGTATACTATATACTACATACACCACCTATACATGTATATTATATACTACATACACCACACTACCTATACATGTATATTATATACTACATACACCACGCTACCTATATCATGTATATTATATACTACATACACCACACTACCTATATCCTGTATATTATATACTACATACACCACGCTACCTATATCATGTATATTATATACTACATACACCACACTACCTATATCCTGTATATTATATACTACATACACCACGCTACCTATATCATGTATATTATATACTACATACACCACACTTCCTATATCCTGTATATTATATACTACATACACCACACCACCTATACATGTATATTATATACTACATACACCACACTACCTATACATGTATATTATATACTACATACACCACACTACCTATACATGTATATTATATACTACATACACCACACTACCTATACATGTATATTATACACTACATACACCACACCACCTATATCATGTATATTATACACTACATACAGCACGCTACCTATACATGTATATTATATACTACATATACCACACTACCTATACATGTATATTATATACTACATACACCACACTACCTATATCCTGTATATTATATACTACATACACCACACCACCTATACATGTATATTATATACTACATGCACCACACTACCTATATCCTGTATATTATATACTACATACACCACACCACCTATATATGTATATTATATACTACATACACCACGCTACCTATACATGTATATTATATACTACATACACCACACTACCTATATCATGTATATTATATACTACATACACCACGCTACCTATACATGTATATTATAAACTACATACACCACACTACCTATACACGTATATTATATACTACATACACCACACCACCTATACATGTATATTATACACTACATGCACCACACTACCTATATCCTGTATATTATATACTACATACACCACACTACCTATATCCTGTATATTATATACTACATACACCACGCTACCTATACATGTATATTATACACTACATACACCACAACACCTATACATGTATATTATACACTACATACACCACACCACCTATACATGTATATTATATACTACATACACCACGCTACCTATACACGTATATTATATACTACATACACCACACTACCTATATCCTGTATATTATACACTACATACACCACACCACCTATACATGTATATTATATACTACATACACCACACTACCTATATCCTGTATATTATATACTACATACACCACAACACCTATACATGTATATTATACACTACATACACCACACCACCTATACATGTATATTATACACTACATACACCACGCTACCTATACATGTATATTATATACTACATACACTACACCACCTATACATGTATATTATATACTACATACACCACGCTACCTATATCCTGTATATTATATACTACATACACCACACCACCTATATCATGTATATTATACACTACATACACCACACTACCTATATCATGTATACTATATACTACATACACCACCTATACATGTATATTATACACTACATACACCACACTACCTATACATGTATATTATATACTACATACACCACACTACCTATATCATGTATATTATATACTACATACACCACGCTACCTATACATGTATATTATACACTACATACACCACACTACCTATATCATGTATATTATACACTACATACACCACACTACCTATATCATGTATACTATATACTACATACACCACCTATACATGTATATTATATACTACATACACCACACTACCTATACATGTATATTATATACTACATACACCACGCTACCTATATCATGTATATTATATACTACATACACCACACTACCTATATCCTGTATATTATATACTACATACACCACGCTACCTATATCATGTATATTATATACTACATACACCACACTACCTATATCCTGTATATTATATACTACATACACCACGCTACCTATATCATGTATATTATATACTACATACACCACACTACCTATATCCTGTATGTTATATACTACATACACCACACCACCTATACATGTATATTATATACTACATACACCACACTACCTATACATGTATATTATATACTACATACACCACACTACCTATACATGTATATTATATACTACATACACCACACTACCTATACATGTATATTATACACTACATACACCACACCACCTATATCATGTATATTATACACTACATACAGCACGCTACCTATACATGTATATTATATACTACATATACCACACTACCTATACATGTATATTATATACTACATACACCACACTACCTATATCCTGTATATTATATACTACATACACCACACCACCTATACATGTATATTATATACTACATACACCACACTACCTATATCCTGTATATTATATACTACATACACCACACCACCTATACATGTATATTATACACTACATGCACCACACTACCTATATCCTGTATATTATATACTACATACACCACACCACCTATATATGTATATTATATACTACATACACCACGCTACCTATACATGTATATTATACACTACATACAACACACTACCTATACATGTATATTATACACTACATACACCACGCTACCTATACATGTATATTATATACTACATACACCACACTACCTATATCATGTATATTATATACTACATACACCACACTACCTATATCATGTATATTATATACTACATACACCACGCTACCTATACATGTATATTATAAACTACATACACCACACTACCTATACACGTATATTATATACTACATACACCACACTACCTATATCCTGTATATTATATACTACATACACCACACTACCTATATCCTGTATATTATATACTACATACACCACGCTACCTATACATGTATATTATACACTACATACACCACACCACCTATACATGTATATTATATACTACATACACCACGCTACCTATACACGTATATTATATACTACATACACCACACTACCTATATCCTGTATATTATACACTACATACACCACACCACCTATACATGTATATTATATACTACATACACCACACTACCTATATCCTGTATATTATATACTACATACACCACACCACCTATACATGTATATTATACACTACATACACCATGCTACCTATATCATGTATATTATACACTACATACACCACACTACCTATATCATGTATATTATACACTACATACACCACACTACCTATATCATGTATATTATACACTACATACACCACGCTACCTATACATGTATATTATACACTACATACACCACGCTACCTATATCATGTATATTATATACTACATACACCACACCACCTATACATGTATATTATATACTACATACACCACACTACCTATATCCTGTATATTATACACTACATACACCACACCACCTATACATGTATATTATACACTACATACACCACACTACCTATATCCTGTATATTATATACTACATACACCACACCACCTATATCATGTATATTATATACTACATACACCACACCACCTATACATGTATATTATATACTACATACACCACACCACCTATACATGTATATTATATACTACATACACCACACTACCTATATCGTGTATATTATATACTACATACACCACCTATACATGTATATTATATACTACATACACCACACTACCTATACATGTATATTATATACTACATACACCACGCTACCTATATCATGTATATTATATACTACATACACCACCTATACATGTATATTATATACTACATACACCACACTACCTATATCGTGTATATTATATACTACATACACCACCTATACATGTATATTATATACTACATACACCACACCACCTATACATGTATATTATATACTACATACACCACACTACCTATATCCTGTATATTATATACTACATACACCACGCTACCTATACATGTATATTATACACTACATACACCACACTACCTATATCATGTATATTATATACTACATACACCACACTACCTATACATGTATGTAGTATATAATATACATGATATAGGTAGTGTGGTGTATGTAGTATATAATATACACCACACTACCTATATCATGTATATTATATACTACATACACCACACTACCTATACATGTATATTATATACTACATACACCACACTACCTATACATGTATATTATATAATACATACACCACACTACCTATACATGTATATTATATACTACATACACCACACTACCTATATCATGTATATTATATACTACATACACCACACTACCTATACATGTATATTATATAATACATACACCACACTACCTATATCATGTATATTATATACTACATACACCACACTACCTATACATGTACATTATACACTACATACACCACGCTACCTATATCATGTATATTATACACTACATACACCACGCTACCTATAAATGTATATTATACACTACATACACCACACCACCTATAAATGTATATTATACACTACATACACCACGCTACCTATACATGTATATTATACACTACATACACCACGCTACCTATATCATGTATATTATACACTACATACACCACACTACCTATATCATGTATATTATATACTACATACACCACACTACCTATACATGTATATTATATACTACATACACCACACTACCTATACATGTATATTATACACTACATACACCACACTACCTATATCATGTATATTATATACTACATACACCACACCACCTATACATGTATATTATACACTACATACACCACGCTACCTATACACATATATTATATACCACATACACCACGCTACCTATACATGTATATTATATACTACATACACCACACCACCTATACATGTATATTATACACTACATACACCACGCTACCTATACACATATATTATATACTACATACACCACGCTACCTATACACATATATTATATACTACATACACCACGCTACCTATACACATATATTATATACTACATACACCACGCTACCTATACATGTATATTATACACTACATACACCACACCACCTATACATGTATATTATATACTACATACACCACGCTACCTATACACATATATTATATACTACATACACCACGCTACCTATACATGTATATTATATACCACATACACCACGCTACCTATACAAGTATATTATATACTACATACACCACGCTATCTATATCATGTATATTATATACTACATACACCACGCTACCTATACATGTATATTATACACTACATACACCACACCACCTATACATGTATATTATATACTACATACACCACACCACCTATACATGTATATTATACACTACATACACCACACCACCTATACATGTATATTATACACTACATGCACCACACCACCTATACATGTATATTATATACTACATACACCACACCACCTATATCATGTATATTATATACTACATACACCACGCTACCTATACATGTATATTATATACTACATACACCACACTACCTATATCCTGTATATTATATACTACATACACCACACTACCTATACATGTATATTATACACTACATACACCACACTATCTATATCATGTATATTATATACTACATACACCACGCTACCTATACATGTATATTATATACCACATACACCACGCTACCTATACAAGTATATTATATACTACATACACCACGCTACCTATATCATGTATATTATATACTACATACACCACGCTACCTATACATGTATATTATACACTACATACACCACGCTACCTATACATGTATATTATATACTACATACACCACGCTACCTATACATGTATATTATATACCACATACACCACACCACCTATATCATGTATATTATATACTACATACACCACACTACCTATACATGTATATTATATACTACATATACCACACTACCTATATAGTGTATATTATATACTACATACACCACACTACCTATATAGTGTATATTATATACTACATACACCACACCACCTATACATGTATATTATATACTACATACACCACACTACCTATATCGTGTATATTATATACCACATACACCACGCTACCTATATCATGTATATTATATACTACATACACCACACTACATATACATGTATATTATACACTACATACACCACGCTACCTATATCATGTATATTATACACTACATACACCACACCACCTATACATGTATATTATATACTACATACACCACACTACCTATATCCTGTATATTATATACTACATACACCACACCACCTATATCATGTATATTATATACTACATACACCATACTACCTATACATGTATATTATATACTACATACACCACACTACCTATATCATGTATATTATACACTACATACACCACACTACCTATACATGTATATTATATACTACATACACCACACTACATATACATGTATATTATATACTACATACACCACGCTACCTATACATGTATATTATACACTACATACACCACACTACCTATATCGTGTATATTATATACTACATACACCACGCTACCTATACACGTATATTATATACTATACACCACACTACCTATATCATGTATATTATATACCACATACACCACGCTACCTATACATGTATATTATACACTACATACACCACACTATCTATATCATGTATATTATACACTACATACACCACACCACCTATACATGTATATTATACACTACATACACCACACTACGAGGGGTCATTACTCTGGAGTACACTTTTGCCACTAGATAATGTAGTGGGCGTGCACTGTTATGGGGGATCTGTAGGGGACACTGTTATGGGGGATCTGTAGATGACAGATCCTCCATAACATTGTCACCTACAGATCCCCCATAACAGTGTCATCTACAGATCCCCCATAGCAGTGTCATGTACAGATCCCCCATAACAGTGTCATCTACAGATCCCCCATAGCAGTGTCATGTACAGATCCCCCATAACAGTGTCATCTACAGATCCCCCATAACAGTGTCACATACAGATCCCCCATAACAGTGTCATCTACAGATCCCCCATAACAGTGTCATCTACAGATCCCCCATAACAGTGTCATCTACAGATCCCCCATAACAGTGTCATCTACAGATCCCCCATAACATTGTCACCTACAGATCCCCCATAACAGTGTCATCTACAGACCCCCCTAAAACAGTCTCACCTACAGATCCCCCATAACAGTGTCATCTACAGATCCCTCATAACAGTGTCATCTACAGATCCCCCATAACAGCGTCATCTACAGATCCCCCATAACAGCGTCATCTACAGATCCCCCATAACAGTGTCATCTACAGATCCCCCATAACAGTGTCATCTACAGATCCCCCATAGCAGTGTCATCTACAGATCCCCCATAGCAGTGTCATGTACAGATCCCCCATAACAGTGTCATCTACAGATCCCCCATAACAGTGTCACCTACAGATCCCCCATAACAGTGTCATCTACAGATCCCCCATAACAGTGTCACATACAGATCCCCCATAACAGTGTCATCTACAGATCCCCCATAACAGTGTCACATACAGATCCCCCATAACAGTGTCATCTACAGATCCCCCATAACAGTGTCACATACAGATCCCTCATAACAGTGTCATCTACAGATCCCCCATAGCAGTGTCATCTACAGATCCCCCATAACAGTGTCATCTATAGATCCCCCATAACAGTCTCATCTACAGACCCCCCATAACAGTGTCATCTATAGATCCCCCATAACAGTCTCATCTACAGACCCCCCATAAGTGTCACCTACAGATCCCCCATAACAGTGTCACCTACAGATCCCCCCATAACAGTGTCATCTACAGATCCCCCATAGCAGTGTCATCTACAGATCCCCCATAACAGTGTCATCTACAGATCCCCCATAACAGTGTCCCCTACAGGGACAGTTACATGTGTATAAGAGGTGATATATAATGTTACATGTGTATAAGAGGTGATATATAATGATACACATGTATCATTATATATCACCTCTTATACATGTATCATTATATATCACCTCTTATACACATGTAACATTATATATCACCTCTTATACATGTATCATTATATATCACCTCTTATACATGTATCATTATATATCACCTCTTATACACATGTAACATTATATATCACCTCTTATACACATGTAACATGTCCCTGTAGGTGACACTGTTATGGGGGATCTGTAGATGACACTGTCATGGGGGATCTGTATATGACACTGTTATGAGGGATTTGTATATGACACTGTTATGGGGGATCTGTAGGTGACACTGTTATGAGGGATCTGTATGTGACACTGTTATGGGGGATCTGTAGGTGACACTGTTATGGGGGGTCTGTAGATGACACTTATGGGGGATCTGTAGATGACACTGTTATGGGGGATCTATAGGTGACACTGTTATGGGGGATCTGTAGGTGACACTGTTATGGAGGATCTGTAGATGACGCTGTTATGGGGGGATCTATAGATGACACTGTTATGGGGGATCTGTAGGTGGCGCTGTTATGGAGGATCTGTAGATGACGCTGTTATGAGGGATCTGTAGATGACACTGTTATGGGGGATCTGTAGATGACACTGTTATGGAGGATCTGTAGATGACGCTGTTATGAGGGATCTGT
Organism: Leptodactylus fuscus; assembly: GCF_031893055.1. NCBI lineage: Eukaryota > Metazoa > Chordata > Amphibia > Anura > Leptodactylidae > Leptodactylus > Leptodactylus fuscus. The sequence goes on along the minus strand of NC_134274.1, from coordinate 1,202,941 downwards.
AGATGACACTGCTATGGGGGATCTATAGATGACACTGTTATGGGGGATCTATAGATGACACTGTTATGAGGGATCTGTATGTGACACTGTTATGGGGGATCTGTAGGTGACACTGTTATGGGGGGTCTGTAGATGACACTTATGGGGGATCTGTAGATGACACTGTTATGGGGGATCTGTAGATGACGCTGTTATGAGGGATCTGTAGATGACGCTGTTATGGGGGATCTGTAGGTGGCGCTGTTATGGAGGATCTGTAGATGACGCTGTTATGGGGGATCTGTAGATGACGCTGTTATGAGGGATCTGTAGATGACACTGTTATGGGGGATCTGTAGGTGACACTGTTATGGGGGATCTGTAGGTGACACTGTTATGGAGGATCTGTAGATGACACTGTTATGGGGGATCTGTAGGTGACACTGTTATGGGGGATCTGTAGATGACACTGTTATGGGGGATCTGTAGATGACGCTGTTATGGGGGATCTGTAGATGACGCTGTTATGAGGGATCTGTAGATGACACTTATGGGGGATCTGTAGGTGACACTGTTATGAGGGATCTGTAGATGACACTGTTATGGGGGATCTGTAGATGACACTGTTATGGGGGATCTGTACATGACGCTGCTATGGGGGATCTGTAGATGACGCTGTTATGGGGGATCTGTAGGTGGCGCTGTTATGGAGGATCTGTAGATGACGCTGTTATGGGGGGTCTGTAGATGACACTGTTATGGGGGATCTGTAGGTGACACTGTTATGAGGGATCTGTAGATGATACTGTTATGGGGGATCTGTAGGTGAGACTGTTATGAGGGATCTGTAGATGACGCTGTTATGGAGGATCTGTAGATGACGCTGTTATGGGGGATCTGTAGGTGACACTGTTATGAGGGATCTGTAGATGACGCTGTTATGGGGGGTCTGTAGATGACACTGTTATGGGGGATCTGTAGGTGACACTGTTATGAGGGATCTGTAGATGATACTGTTATGGGGGATCTGTAGGTGAGACTGTTTTGGGGGGGGTCTGTAGATGACACTGTTATGGGGGATCTGTAGGTGACAATGTTATGGGGGATCTGTAGGTCAGACTGTTATGGGGGATCTGTAGGTGACACTGTTATGGGGGATTTTTAGATGACACTGTTATGGTTGATGTGTAGATGACACTGTTATGAGGGATCTGTAGATGACACTTATGGGGGATCTGTAGATGACACTTATGGGGGATCTGTGGATGACGCAGTTATGGGGCTGAGGGTACATCTACACCATGTCACTTAATGTTGCAGCTTTCTCTTTGCCATTTACCAGTAAATTTTATTCCACACATGTCCAGATGATGGCAGCACATGCTCAGTGTACAGTCACTAACAGAGATCATCACACTGCTGTGCACCTCATAAGTTATACACATGTAACATTATATATCACCTCTTATACACATGTAACATTATATATCACCTCTTATACACATGTAACATTATATATCACCTCTTATACACATGTAACATTATATATCACCTCTTATACATGTAACATTATATATCACCTCTTATACACATGTAACATTATATATCACCTCTTATACATGTAACATTATATATCACCTCTTATACACATGTAACATTATATCTCACCTCTTATACACATGTAACATTATATATCACCTCTTATACATGTAACATTATATATCACCTCTTATACACATGTATCATTATATATCACCTCTTATACACATGTAACATTATATATCACCTCTTATACACATGTAACATTATATATCACCTCTTATACACATGTATCATTATATATCACCTCTTATACATGTATCATTATATATCACCTATTATACACATGTAACATTATATATCACCTCTTATACACATGTAACATTATATATCACCTCTTATACACATGTATCATTATATATCACCTCTTATACATGTATCATTATATATCACCTATTATACACATGTAACATTATATATCACCTCTTATACACATGTAACATTATATAATCACCTCTTATACACATGTAACATTATATATCACCTCTTATACACATGTAACATTATATATCACCTCTTATACACATGTAACATTATATATCGCCTCTTATACACATGTATCATTATATTTCGCCTATTATACACATGTAACATTATATATCACCTATTATACACATGTAACATTATATATCACCTCTTATACACATGTAACATTATATATCACCTCTTATACACATGTAACATTATATATCACCTCTTATACACATGTATCATTATATTTCACCTATTATACACATGTAACATTATATATCACCTATTATACACATGTATCATTATATCTCACCTCTTATACACATGTAACATTATATCTCACCTCTTATACACATGTAACATTATATCTCACCTCTTATACACATGTAACATTATATATCACCTCTTATACATGTAACATTATATATCACCTCTTATACACATGTAACATTATATATCACACCTCATACAGATGTAACATTATATATCACCTCTTATACATGTATCATTATATATCACCCATTATACACATGTATCATTATATATCACCTCTTATACATGTAACATTATATATCACCTCTTATACACATGTAACATTATATCTCACCTCTTATACACATGTAACATTATATATCACCTCTTATACATGTAACATTATATATCACCTCTTATACACATGTATCATTATATATCACCTCTTATACACATGTAACATTATATATCACCTCTTATACACATGTATCATTATATATCACACCTCATACAGATGTAACATTATATATCACCTCTTATACATGTAACATTATATATCACCTCTTATACACATGTAACATTATATATCACACCTCATACAGATGTAACATTATATATCACCTCTTATACATGTATCATTATATATCACCTCTTATACATGTAACATTATATATCACCTCTTATACACATGTAACATTATATATCACCTCTTATACACATGTATCATTATATATCACCTCTTATACACATGTAACATTATATCTCACCTCTTATACACATGTAACATTATATATCACCTCTTATACATGTAACATTATATATCACCTCTTATACACATGTATCATTATATATCACCTCTTATACACATGTAACATTATATATCACCTCTTATACACATGTAACATTATATATCACCTCTTATACACATGTATCATTATATATCACACCTCATACAGATGTAACATTATATATCACCTCTTATACATGTAACATTATATATCACCTCTTATACACATGTAACATTATATATCACACCTCATACAGATGTAACATTATATATCACCTCTTATACATGTATCATTATATATCACCTCTTATACATGTAACATTATATATCACCTCTTATACACATGTAACATTATATATCACCTCTTATACACATGTATCATTATATATCACCTCTTATACATGTATCATTATATATCACCTCTTATACACATGTAACATTATATATCACCTCTTATACATGTAACATTATATATCACCTCTTATACACATGTAACATTATATATCACCTCTTATACACATGTATCATTATATATCACCTCTTATACATGTATCATTATATATCACCTCTTATACACATGTAACATTATATATCACCTCTTATACATGTAACATTATATATCACCTCTTATACACATGTATCATTATATATCACCTCTTATACACATGTAACATTATATATCACCTCTTATACACATGTAACATTATATATCACCTCTTATACACATGTATCATTATATATCACCTCTTATACATGTATCATTATATATCACCTCTTATACACATGTAACATTATATATCACCTCTTATACACATGTAACATTATATATCACCTCTTATACACATGTAACATTATATATCACACCTCATACAGATGTAACATTATATATCACCTCTTATACATGTATCATTATATATCACCTATTATACACATGTATCATTATATATCACACCTCATACAGATGTAACATTATATATCACCTCTTATACATGTAACATTATATATCACCTCTTATACACATGTAACATTATATATCACACCTCATACAGATGTAACATTATATATCACCTCTTATACATGTATCATTATATATCACCTCTTATACATGTAACATTATATATCACCTCTTATACACATGTAACATTATATATCACCTCTTATACACATGTATCATTATATATCACCTCTTATACACATGTAACATTATATCTCACCTCTTATACACATGTAACATTATATATCACCTCTTATACATGTAACATTATATATCACCTCTTATACACATGTATCATTATATATCACCTCTTATACACATGTAACATTATATATCACCTCTTATACACATGTAACATTATATATCACCTCTTATACACATGTATCATTATATATCACACCTCATACAGATGTAACATTATATATCACCTCTTATACATGTAACATTATATATCACCTCTTATACACATGTAACATTATATATCACACCTCATACAGATGTAACATTATATATCACCTCTTATACATGTAACATTATATATCACCTCTTATACACATGTAACATTATATATCACCTCTTATACACATGTATCATTATATATCACCTCTTATACATGTATCATTATATATCACCTCTTATACACATGTAACATTATATATCACCTCTTATACATGTAACATTATATATCACCTCTTATACACATGTATCATTATATATCACCTCTTATACACATGTAACATTATATATCACCTCTTATACACATGTAACATTATATATCACCTCTTATACACATGTATCATTATATATCACCTCTTATACATGTATCATTATATATCACCTCTTATACACATGTAACATTATATATCACCTCTTATACACATGTAACATTATATATCACCTCTTATACACATGTATCATTATATATCACCTCTTATACATGTATCATTATATATCACCTCTTATACACATGTAACATTATATATCACCTCTTATACACATGTAACATTATATCTCACCTCTTATAAATGTAACATTATATATCACCTCTTATACGCATGTATCATTATATATCACCTCTTATACGCATGTAACATTATATATCACCTCTTATACGCATGTAACATTATATATCACCTCTTATACGCATGTATCATTATATATCACCTCTTATACGCATGTAACATTATATATCACCTCTTATACGCATGTAACATTATATATCACCTCTTATACACATGTATCATTATATCTCACCTCTTATACACATGTATCATTATATCTCACCTCTTATACGCATGTAACATTATATATCACACCTCATACAGATGTAACATTATATATCACCTCTTATACATGTATCATTATATCTCACCTCTTATACACATGTAACATTATATATCACCTCTTATACACATGTAACATTATATATCACCTCTTATACACATGTAACATTATATATCACCTCTTATACGCATGTATCATTATATATCACCTCTTATATATGTATCATTATATATCACCTCTTATACACATGTATCATTATATATCACCTCTTATACGCATGTAACATTATATATCACCTCTTATACGCATGTATCATTATATATCACCTCTTATACACATGTAACATTATATATCACCTCTTATACACATGTATCATTATATATCACCTCTTATACATGTAACATTATATATCACCTCTTATACACATGTAACATTATATATCACCTCTTATACATGTATCATTATATATCACCTCTTATACACATGTAACATTATATATCACCTCTTATACACATGTAACATTATATATCACCTCTTATACACATGTATCATTATATATCACCTCTTATACACATGTATTATTATATATCACCTCTTATACACATGTAACATTATATATCACCTCTTATACACATGTATCATTATATATCACCTCTTATACACATGTAACATTATATATCACCTCTTATACATGTAACATTATATATCACCTCTTATACACATGTAACATTATATATCACCTCTTATACATATGTATCATTATATATCACCTCTTATACACATGTAACATTATATATCATCTCTTATACACATGTAACATTATATATCACCTCTTATACACATGTATCATTATATATCACCTCTTATACACATGTAACATTATATATCACCTCTTATACACATGTATCATTATATATCACCTCTTATACACATGTAACATTATATATCGCCTCTTATACACATGTATCATTATATTTCGCCTATTATACACATGTAACATTATATATCACCTATTATACACATGTAACATTATATATCACCTCTTATACACATGTATCATTATATATCACCTCTTATACACATGTAACATTATATATCACCTCTTATACACATGTAACATTATATATCACCTCTTATACACATGTATCATTATATATCACCTCTTATACACATGTATTATCATACTGTATCCTGGTGACCTGTTTATTAATTCTATACATTTCTGGTAAAGTTGGGTGATGTCACTCACAGGCTTTTTGGAGTTAAAGTGGGCCATTGACTAGTGTTCACACACAGACTTATTTAGCCCAATGAAATTTTGGACCATTTTTTATCTTGGTGGTTATTTAAACTTTTAATGAAACTAATAACAGTTACTTTTTAAATGCACTTTTCACAATTCTACTAAAAGTTGGGTGATGTCCCGTATTTTAGCTGTTGTCACTCAGCTTTTCCAAGCCCCTGCATGGTAGCTGTGATGAAATATGGCCGCCATCCTTTCTATAATTCGGCATCATTGACTTCAGTTACAGCTGGTGAATGGCACTGTGAGTTCTGTAATGTCGGACATGGTGATCACCCAGCTTTCCAGAGAAGTATGGAATGGCAAGAATGAAGGGCCCATCGCTGCAGATGACATAGATGGATTTGCAGGGGTCGCCATTGTATGAGGAACTTTTGGTTGCGTCCATTCTCTGGGCTTATCCCAAGGTCTGAGGTGATCCTGTCTACACTCAATGAGGAGAGCACAAAGGACCCAGAGAGGACAATGGGTTAATTAAAGGGCCGGAATCAGTACATGAAGCTCAAAGTCCTACAAGACTCTGCATCTCTCTCCCTCACCATGATCAGGATCTCCGTATGGGGTCAGTGACTGGGAATAACCAAACTCATCCTGCTCTGATACTTCTCACAGCTGTGGGTTTGTTACCATTGTATCAGTCTAGGAAGGGGTTTCGCCACCCCCGACACAGCAGCCAGCATGGGACCTGCAGGTATTAAGAGAAGAGGGAGATTTTGCTGCGGTGTTTGAGCCAAAGCCAAGACTGGCTACAGCCGAATTGGGAGAGATCTAGGAAGCTTCTTAGACGTCTCCTTCTGCTCAGTCCACTCCTGAAAAACATTGCAAATTCTGCAACAAATAATGTGTTTCTGCAACGTGGGGCCCTGGCTTTAGGGTGTTTCTTTTCAGGTGGTGACACGCTGTGTACCCAGATGCGGCATACGGGGTCACGGGGTCTACCTCTCTCTCATGTACCTAGGCACACAGGTTCTGCATCTTGCTTCTATACCTGCAGACACAGGCTCTGCGTCTCGCGTGCACACCTGCGGACGACACGGGCTCTGCATCTCCCTTGCACACCTGTGGACACGGCCTCTGCGTCTCGCTTCTATACCTGTGGACACGGGCTCTGCGTCTCACTTGCACACCTGCGGACACGGGCTCTGCGTCTCACTTGCACACCTGCGGACACGGGCTCTGCGTCTCACTTGCACACCTGCGGACACGGGCTCTGCGTCTCACTTGCACACCTGCGGACACGGGCTCTGCGTCTCACTTGCACACCTGCGGACACGGGCTCTGCGTCTCACTTGCACACCTGCGGACACGGCCTCTGCGTCTCACTTGCACACCTGCGGACACGGCCTCTGCGTCTCACTTGCACACCTGCGGACACGGCCTCTGCGTCTCACTTGCACACCTGCGGACACGGCCTCTGCGTCTCACTTGCACACCTGCGGACACGGCCTCTGCGTCTCACTTGCACACCTGCGGACACGGCCTCTGCGTCTCACTTGCACACCTGTGGACTGGGGCTCTGGGTCTTGCTTGTATACCTGCGGGCACGGGCTCTGCGTCTCACTTGCACACCTGTGGACACAGCCTCTGCAGTTCACTTGCACACCTGTGGACACGGCCTCTGCATCTCACTTGCACACCTGCGGACACGGCCTCTGCGTCTCACTTGCACACCTGTGGACACGGGCTCTGCATCTCGCTTCTATACCTGCGGACACGGCCTCTGCGTCTCACTTGCACACCGGTGGACACGGCCTCTGCGTCTCACTTGCACACCTGTGGACACGGGCTCTGCGTCTCACTTGCACACCTGCGGACACGGGCTCTGCATCTCGCTTCTATACCTGCGGACACGGCCTCTGCGTCTCACTTGCACACCTGTGGACACGGGCTCTGCGTCTCACTTGCACACCTGTGGACACGGGCTCTGCGTCTCACTTGCACACCTGTGGACATGGGCTCTGCATCTCGCTTCTATACCTGCGGACACGGGCTCTGAGTCTGGCTGGTACACCTGCGGACACGGGCTCTGCGTCTCCCTTGCACACCTGTGGACACGGGCTCTGCATCTCGCTTCTATACCTGCGGACACGGGCTCTGAGTCTGGCTGGTACACCTGTGGACACGGGCTCTGCGTCTCACTTGCACACCTGTGGACATGGGCTCTGCGTCTCACTTGCACACCTGCGGACACGGCCTCTGCGTCTCACTTGCACACCTGCGGACACGGCCTCCGCGTCTCACTTGCACACCTGTGGACACGGGCTCTGCATCTCGCTTCTATACCTGCGGACACGGGCTCTGAGTCTGGCTGGTACACCTGTGGACACGGGCTCTGCGTCTCACTTGCACACCTGTGGACATGGGCTCTGCGTCTCACTTGCACACCTGCGGACACGGCCTCTGCGTCTCACTTGCACACCTGCGGACACGGCCTCCGCGTCTGGCTGGTACACCTGTGGACACGGCCTCTGCGTCTCCCTTGCACACCTGCGGACACGGGCTCTGCATCTCGCTTCTATACCTGCGGACATTTGTATATAGGGTGTTATACAGTTGTGTATCTTTTCCTGATGATTTCCCGATGGTCCGGCACTCTACTGTCATGGCTGCCTGTCCTCCCGGTAATGGATCAGGACAGGTTTCTACAGCTCAGTGTGTGTAATGATGAGTGTTCAGTGGGGTGTGTACAGCGCACATCCGCGTCCCGCTCACTTATCCTTCCTATACATCCCGGCAGATCGCTGACCCCCTCCAAAACCTCTGAAAAATGTGGGATAATTCCCTGTGACCTGGGCAGGACGGGCCGGAGATGGAGGCTGAGCTCAGATGTGGAGAATTCCCATTGAGACAACACCTGGACGACGGTCCCAACCCCGTATGTGCAGCCCATTCACCCTGTCACTTCTGTGCTTGTCACAAGTGACACAAGAGCCCTAATTAGTCGGCGCGGCCCTTGTGTAACTGACCTGCCGGGACCTTTGGCAAAGCATTTAACATCATTAGTTAAAACATTTTTCTTTTTCTTTGGAAGTGTGAATAGACGTGAAGAGCCGAGCGATGTGTGTGTGGCCCCTCCTGGCCATGAATGGCGCACTTGTCCCCCCTCCCCAGGAGAACTGAACACTCTCTACAAGACAAGGCTCCTTTATGTGCAAGAACTGCCGAGAAGCAACGTGTGAACAATATGTTGTGTTCAGAGCGAGCAGCCGGCCAGCAAAACCTTCCCCAGCGAGCCACTAACTGGTCAGGGAGATGAAGCCGCCAGCCGGGCCCCAGGAACACCCCAAAAATAAGAGAGCAAATCCCAGCACAGAGCGCGGCCGAGAGCGCGAGAAACGGGGAAATACAGACAACGATTAGGAGAAATACCAGGAAGAAAAAAGTGAAAATCAATCTCAAATTAGCAACGTAGAAGAGATGGAGGAGGGGAAATAAGAACGTGTAATAATATATAATATAAATCATATGTATAATAATAGAATATATAATATAGTAATAGTCATATGTATAATAATCTAATATATAATAAATCATCAGATGAATAAAATATATAATATAATATTAATCTAATATATAATATAATAGTCTTATGTGTAATAATATAATAGATAATATAGTAATAGTCATATGTATAATAGAAAATATAGAAATATATAATATAATAATCATATGTATAATAATAGAATATATAATTATAATAGTCATCGTGTGCATAATCTAATTTATACCGTAATATAATAATCATATGTATAATAATAATAATAGAAAATATAATATAATAGTCATATGTATAAATAATAGAATATATAATATAATAATAGTCATATGTATAATAATATATATAATATAATAGTCATTATGTATAATAGAATAGATAATATAATAGTCATCGTGTGCATAATAATCTAATATATAATTATAATAAATCATATGTATATATAATCTAATATATACCGGTAATCTAATAACAGTCATATGTATAATATTAGAAAATATAATATATAGGTATATGTATAATAATCTAATATAGTAATAGTCATATGTATAATAATAGAATATAATCTAATAGTCATATGTATAATAATAGAATATAATCTAATAATAGTCATATGTATAATAGAATATAATCTAATAATAGTCATATGTATAATAGAATATATAATCTAATAATAGTCATGAATAATAATCATCAATATATAATATAATAATAAATCATATGTATTATAGAATATATATTATATAATAAGTCATATGTATAATAATAGAATATATAATATAATAGTTATATGTATAATGTAATATATAATCTTATAAATCATCAGATGTATAATAGAAATATATAATATAATAGTCATGAATAATAATCTAATATATAATATAATAATAAAATCATATGTATTATAGAATATATAATATATTTATATAATAAGTCATCATATGTATAATAATAGAATATAATCTAATAATAGTTATATGTATAAACAATGCAATTTATAATCTAATAAATCATCAGATGTATAATAGAATATATAATATAATAGTCTTATGTATATAATAGAATATAATCTAATAAATTATAACATATATACTGATAGAGCAGTGCTAATACGTCAGCTAATCGCTTATAACACAAGTTCTCATATATAATAGGATAGAACCAGAGATAGAATATATACGCCGTATTTTCGGACTATTTCGCACTTCGGTTTTAGAGGAGGACACACAGGAAAATATTTTAAATCTCAAAAATGTGGTAAAATATTGAGTAAATGGGATGTGGCCCATTGAGGTTTCGGGGCGCCTGTCTTCTGCGGGGTCACACTATTTTGGGGAATGTTTCACACTTTGATTTTTTTTTTTTTGCTCCCCATTCATCCTATGGGGAAAATATTTTTGTAAGTTTCTAGTCCGGGCAGATCTACTTTTCTATGTATTGTAGGGAAAGGGGGAGGGGTAGAACTTTTATTTATTTATTATTTTATTACCCCCCTCCTCCCCTTGGGGGTCTTGAACCTACAATCATTTGAATGCAAGTCCCATAGACCCAAGTGTATTGCAGTCTATGGGATTATATATTACTATGGCAGGCCTAGAATCCTTCATAAGGGTCACAGGAACAGGTCGGCTACTGCAATCTCACCACGCAGGAACTGGCCTACAACTTCAGAGGTACGGGGCTGGTGGGAACCGGCCCTGGGGGGCTTCTTTTACACTTTAGGGGGGCTTTGACATAGTAATGCCCGCGATCAGAGTGGACTCTGATCACAACATTGGCTCCGGGTCTCCGCTGTACATTACAGCAGAGACCCGGTAGCTATGGCGAATGCTGTGCAGCCGCCATTATCTTACCAGACCTGATGGATGCCGGGAGGATCTCTCTCATATAAAAAGTACCCCCACTTTCCTTCGAAATTTTTTTTGGGAAAAGTGCGTTATCTGAAAAATACGAAAATTCATTTTAGAACACTTTATTTTAGGTGAAGTAATAAAAAAAATAATGTGTATAATACAGTGAAGGAAATAAGTATGTGACCTCTTGGTGATTGTTAGGGAATTGCTAGATGACAATTCCCAGAAGCTGCTAGAAACCCTGGAGGAAGGGGCACAAGGGACAGTGAGCCCTAAGCTGAAGCCCCCCCCCCCCACTGTCCCTTCCTATTGTCAGGCCCTATCCTATGTAATAGGCGGCAACTCGAAGACGATGCCTTCCTGTATATGTGACACACAAAACGCAGACAAGACAGACAACAACAAAGGGAGGTCAGCTAGCCAAGGGTCAGGAAACAGGGAGAGCGATGCAGTGCCAAATCAGAGTCCAAAGAATAGTCAGTAGGAAAAGCCAAAGGTCAAGGATAAGAATACAAGTAATAACAGCAAGGGAAGCCAGCAAGCACAAGGCAATAACAGGCACCAGTGTGAATGTGAGGCAAGACTAAATAGGGGAGGAAGAACCCGCCCTGGACCTGACAGGAAGGAAGGCTGTCAATCACAGGGAAAGACCAAATGTAACTACTTCATGGACAGAGGCAGAGAAGGGCAGAAGACGGGTGTGGGTGCAAATACAATCACAGACCTAGAGTCGTGTTCACACAGTGCAACTAAAAAGTCTAAGCAAGGGAGGGAGGGGTGTAGGAGGAGGAGGGAAAGAAGAGGAGGAGAGTTCAAGACTGTTGGAAGACCATTCCCGGTGACTACCTCATGAAGCTGATCAAGAAGAAGACAGATTGTCAGGGGTGTCACACTGTCTGGTAAGTCTATAACCCCACATGTCTGACTTCAGTGTCATCTACAATTGTCATAGTCATGGAAATACAGAAAACTCTGCGAGTGAGAAGGTGCGGCCAAACTTTTGGTCTGTACTGTATATATAATATATATATATAGTAATATATAATAATATATATATATATATATACACGCCGTGACCCGGTCAGTGACTACTCCATATACACAAGCTGTCCTGTCCATATATCATAGCCAGCAGTGGTCAGTATATATGGAGGATACTCTCATACAGGTGACATGATTGATGACTCTGGTTTTATGACCAATTGTGCAGTGAATTTGACCTCGGCCTAGAGGTTACAAGGACCCTGAAGTGACTATACAGTATATACTACACTCCTGTATACACATGACTAGACATTTGGAGGGGTCTGTTACACACCCGCCGCTGGTCTACCATGTTGCGTCTCGGTGAAGAGCAGAAACACTCGGCCTATCAGACATCAATAACAATATTTGTAAATGGCTTGCGTCTGACGCAGGAGGGCACGAGGATATAAATGGCGCCTCCGGAACGGTCCATATAATTTCTCCAGGTAATAGCAGAGCTAACTGTGGTGGTGACAGTAATGGCCGGCTAGGACCGGGCCCGGATACCTGGGAATCTGGACACAAAACAGCTGGAGCTTTTAAGTTAAATGCCCCAAGAATATTAGCGAGAAAGCGGTAAATGGGCGATAATTCGCTATCCAGCCGCTGACCCTGCCTCAATGGCGGTGTCATCCCGCTCGGGGCTCCAGCTGCTCGCCGCTTTGTACAGCTCCATCTCCCTGCGTGGCCCTGGCACGGTTTCGGCAGGATCTCCCACTGCGGCCACAATGACTAGCAGGGAGGTTTGACTTGTCGCAGAGAAGCCTTTTTGTCTTAAAGTGGCGCTCCATTGTCAGCCGTCAGACAGAGCTCCTGCCACATCTCTAATGAGGTGCGGGCTCGGAGCCCCCCTCCCCGGGCCCAGGGTACCGCTCCAATGATCAGATAGTAATTGTACTCTGCCGCGATTTCTCTGCCTGGAAATGTCACAGCAATTGAAAAGCTCTTAATAACTTCTCCGAAAGAGGGAAAAAAGCTAAAAAGCCAAGCGGCCCCCGCCCCTGAAGTGTGGTCATTAACAGCCGCACAACATCCCCCCCCCCCCCCCCAAAGGTGTCACAACTTCAAGAAGTGCTCAACTACTTCAGAGGTAAGAAGATACAGGCAAGACTAGAGACAGGTGTGTGGCCTGTGTGACATCACCGTCCATCCTAGACTAAGCTCCTACATAGACTGTGTGACATCACTGCCCCATGACATCACCGTCCATCCCCGACTGAGCTCCTATATAGACTGTGTGACATCACTGCCCCATGACATCACCGTCCATCCCCGACTGAGCTTCTACATAGACTGTGTGACATCACTGCCCCATGACATCACCATCCACCCCAGACTGAGCTCCTATATAGACTGTGTGACATCACTGCCCCATGACATCACTGCCCATCCCCGACTGAGCTCCTATATAGACTGTGTGACATCACTACCCCATGACATCACCGTCCATCCTAGACTAAGCTCCTACATAGACTGTGTGACATCACTGCCCCATGACATCACTGCCCATCCCCGACTGAGCTCCTATATAGACTGTGTGACATCACTGCCCCATGACATCACCGTCCATCCCCGACTGAGCTTCTACGTAGACTGTGTGACATCACTGCCCCATGACATCACCATCCACCCCAGACTGAGCTCCTATATAGACTGTGTGACATCACTGCCCCATGACATCACTGCCCATCCCCGACTGAGCTCCTATATAGACTGTGTGACATCACTACCCCATGACATCACCGTCCATCCTAGACTAAGCTCCTACATAGACTGTGTGACATCACTGCCCCATGACATCACTGCCCATCCCCGACTGAGCTCCTATATAGACTGTGTGACATCACTGCCCCATGACATCACCGTCCATCCCCGACTGAGCTTCTACGTAGACTGTGTGACATCACTGCCCCATGACATCACCATCCACCCCAGACTGAGCTCCTATATAGACTGTGTGACATCACTGCCCCATGACATCACTGCCCATCCCCGACTGAGCTCCTATATAGACTGTGTGACATCACTACCCCATGACATCACCGTCCATCCTAGACTAAGCTCCTACATAGACTGTGTGACATCACTGCCCCATGACATCACTGCCCATCCCCGACTGAGCTCCTATATAGACTGTGTGACATCACTGCCCCATGACATCACCGTCCATCCCCGACTGAGCTTCTACGTAGACTGTGTGACATCACTGCCCCATGACATCACCATCCACCCCAGACTGAGCTCCTATATAGACTGTGTGACATCACTGCCCCATTACATCACTGCCCCATGACATCACCATCCACCCCAGACTGAGCTCCTATATAGACTGTGTGACATCACTGCCCCATGACATCACTGCCCATCCCCGACTGAGCTCCTATATAGACTGTGTGACATCACTGCCCCATGACATCACCATCCACCCCAGACTGAGCTCCTATATAGACTGTGTGACATCACTGCCCCATTACATCACTGCCCCATGACATCACTGCCCATCCCCGACTGAGCTCCTATATAGACTGTGTGACATCACTACCCCATGACATCACCGTCCATCCCAGACTGAGCTTCTACATAGACTGTGTGACATCACTGCCCCATGACATCACCATCCACCCCAGACTGAGCTCCTATATAGACTGTGTGACATCACTGCCCCATGACATCACTGCCCATCCCCGACTGATCTGTTACATAGACTGTGTGACATCACTGCCCCATGACATCACTGCCCATCCCAGACTGATCTGTTACATAGACTGTGTGACATCACTGCCCCATGACATCACTGCCCCATGACATCACTGCCCATCCCCGACTGATCTGTTACATAGACTGTGTGACATCACTGCCCCATGACATCACTGCCCATCCCAGACTGATCTGTTACATAGACTGTGTGACATCACTGCCCCATGACATCACTGCCCATCCCAGACTGATCTGTTACATAGACTGTGTGACATCACTGCCCCATGACATCACTGCCCCATGACATCACTGCCCATCCCCGACTGATCTGTTACATAGACTGTGTGACATCACTGCCTCCTGACATCACTGCCCATCCCAGACAAACCTGCTAGATAGACTGTGTGACATCACTGCCCACAGTCTGTGTGACATCACCATCCAGTAAATGCAGTAACACACACTCAGCAAACATCGCTGAGTTTCCAGGAGTTGCGATCTTTGGTGGCTCAGTTGCGCTTCCTGGTCGTGGGAAGTCGTGTTGTGTGATCTCTCCGTGTCGGACGCTTGTTTGCACTGGATATTTCCATATTAACAACTTTTTTTTTGTAATCCTACAAATGATCCTGAGATCCTATGCAAATCCTTCCAGGAGACACTAGGGGGCAGCGCGGGTCCAGCTGCAGGTGAAGGCACCACAGACATCTGGAGTGCACTGGAGCGACACTGCTGGCCGGTCACTGACTACGGACAAGGTCTCCTCTGTCACAGAATACGGGGGCGCTCTACACAACGTCTAGGATTTTTAGGAGATTTACAGAAGGTCAGTTGTGGTGCCAGGGGTGCGGCGAGAGGTGCGGCGCCGTGACCTGTATGTGGCCCCCGGGAGCTGGAAGTGAGTAAGCGAAGATTAGTGAGATCCCCATTACCAGGATAACAGGTTAACAGGATAAGGCAGCTAAGAAGATAAATCTATTGCACCTAGGCACGCACACCCCGCGGCGGTCACAGGGGGCGCCGGCCGAACCCCACAAGAGAACACCACGGAGATTAACACTTCAGGTGCCGCCCCCCGCTGCTCTCGGCCTCAGTCTAATCTTTAGGAATGGTGGGGGGGGTCAGTAAAAGGCGGGAGAGTCATCCTCAAACATCGCTCTGCGGCGGGGGCCGCGGCCGCCAGGTGTGTCCACCTATAGACCCCCACAATGGCCCGCTGACCCCGGGGTAATCCGGCAGTAATCTGCTCAAGCACATAAGATACCAGATGTTTCATGCATTGGCAGATAGATTAATTAGAGCGGGCGGATTGTGTGTCGCAGTCTGCCGCCACCGCCACCGCCGCCGCACAAATCTCCGGCTTTTCCTTACAATAGGACGAGATAGGGGCAGATCCTGTTTTCTGCTGCCATGAATAGAGGAAATGCTTTTACGGTCGCTAATTGTGCTTTAGAGTAATTATGACAATATTGCAGATTATTAGTAACAATTAACACGCGCCATTATGACCTTTCTATTTAGCTCCCCCGGGGGGCGCTCAGCGGGGGCTCGGCCGCGCTCTATAGCACACTGCCGCGCACCCCCTTCCTCTTTGTTAAGTGAATCTCTCTAAAGCCTTGTGTGCGGCCTCCAGCTGGGACGAGAGTGACAACAACCCCCACCGGACACAAAACAGTTTGCACACAAACACTTGGTAAGAGCGACAAGTGGGCCGTCCTGTCATCTGTCACATCATAATAATCCGCATTGTCCACGGGCGGCCACAAATTACAGCAATCTTACCATTGTGCCTGCCGCCATCGGCGCTGCCAATAACCAGGACGCACAGAGGAACACAAGAAATCCAAAAAGTGGCCAAAAATATCACAGAACTGGCTCGGCGATGTATAGCAGACACGGTGACGTATAGAGGACAGGGCGACGTTATAGCGGACAGGGCGACGTATAGAGGACAGGGCGACGTATAGAGGACAGGGCGACGTATAGAGGACAGGGCGACGTATAGAGGACAGGGCGACGTATAGAGGACAGGCGACGTATAGAGGACAGGGCGACGTATAGAGGACAGGGCGACGTATAGAGGACAGGGCGACGTATAGCGGACAGGGCGACGTTATAGCGGACAGGGGCGACGTATAGCGGACAGGGGCGACGTATAGAGGACAGGGCGACGTATAGTGACAGGGCGACGTATAGAGGACAGGGCGACGTATAGAGGACAGGGCGACGTATAGCGGACAGGGCGACGTATAGAGGACAGGGCGACGTATAGAGGACAGGGCGACGTATAGAGGACAGGGCGACGTATAGCGGACACGGCGACGTATAGAGGACAGGGCGACGTATAGAGGACAGGGCGACGTATAGAGGGACAGGGCGATGTATAGCAGACAGGGCGACGTATAGAGGACACGGCGATGTATAGCGGACATGGCAATGGTATCAGGTGAAAAGTGACCCACAAAAGCAGCAGGTGTGAACACAGGCAAAGACCGACCTCACACGCAAATTCACCAGCGTTTCCTGCAGTGTTGTTACACCTTCAAAAATGACATGTCCGTGTACACGTATGAGGTTATACCGTTACATACGACATGTGGTGAGAGGGTGAGAAGGCAAGAGGGGGAGCGGGGGAGAAGGTAAGAGGGGGAGAAGGTAAGGGAGGGGGAGCGGGGAGAGAAGGTAAGAGGGGGGAACGGGGGAGAAGGTAAGAGGGGGGAGCGGAGGAGAAGGTAAGAGGGGGGAGCGGGGGAGAAGGTAAGAGGGGGGAGCGGGGGGAGAAGGTAAGAGGGGGAACAGGGGAGAAGGTAAGAGGGGGAGCGGAGGAGAAGGGGGGAGCGGGGGAGAAGGTAAGAGGGGGAGCGGGGGGAGAAGGTAAGAGGGGGAACTGGGGAGAAGGGGGGAGCGGGGGAGAAGGTTAAGAGAGGGAGCGGGGGGAGAAGGCAAGAGGGGGAGCGGGGGAGAAGGCAAGAGGGGGAGCGGGGGAGAAGGCAAGAGGGGGAACTGGGGAGAAGGGGGGAGCGGGGGAGAAGGTAAGAGAGGGAGCGGGGGAGAAGGTAAGAGGGGGAGCAGGGGGAGAAGGCAAGAGGGGGAGCGGGGGAGAAGGCAAGAGGGGGAGCAGGGGAGAAGGTAAGAGGGGGAGCGGGGGAGGGTAGGTAAGAGGGGGAGAAGGTAAGAGGGGGAGAAGGTAAGAGGGGGAGCGGGTGAGAAGGTAAGAGGGGGAGCGGGGGAGAAGGTAAGAGGGGGAGCGGGTGAGAAGGTAAGAGGGGGAGCGGGGGAGAAGGTAAGAGGGGGAGCGGGGGGAGAAGGCAAGAGGGGGAACGGGGGAGAAGGCAAGAGGGGGAGCGGGGGAGAAGGCAAGAGGGGGAACGGGGGAGAAGGCAAGAGGGGGGAGCGGGTGAGAAGGCAAGAGAGGGAGCGGGGGAGAAGGTAAGAGGGGGAGCGGGGGAGAAGGCAAGAGGGGGAGCAGGGGAGAAGGCAAGAGGGGGAGCGGGGGAGTAGGTAAGAGGGGAGAAGGTAAGAGGGGGAGAAGGTAAGAGGGGGAGCGGGTGGAGAAGGTAAGAGGGGGAGCGGGGGAGAAGGTAAGAGGGGGAGCGGGTGAGAAGGTAAGAGGGGGAGCGGGGGGAGAAGGCAAGAGGGGGAACGGGGGAGAAGGCAAGAGGGGGAGCGGGGGAGAAGGTAAGAGGGGGGAGCGGGGGAGAAGGCAAGAGGGGGGAGCGGAGGAGAAGGTAAGAGGGGGAGCGGGGGAGAAGGTAAGAGGGGGGAGCGGGGGAGAAGGTAAGAGGGGGGAGCGGGGGGAGAAGGTAAGAGGGTGGGAGCGGGGGAGAAGGTAAGAGGGGGGAGCGGGGGAGAAGGTAAGAGGGGGAGCGGGGGAGAAGGTAAGAGGGGGAGCGGGGGGAGAAGGTAAGAGGGGGAGCGGGGGAGAAGGTAAGAGGGGGGAGCGGGGGAGAAGGTAAGAGGGGGAGCGGGGGAGAAGGTAAGAGGGGGGAGCGGGGGAGAAGGTAAGAGGGGGGAGCGGGGGAGAAAGTGTAAGAGGGGGGAGCGGGGGAGAAGGTAAGAGGGGGAGCGGGGGAGAAGGTAAGAGGGGGGAGCTGGGGAGAAGGTAAGAGGGGGGAGCGGGGGAGAAGGTAAGAGGGGGAACGGGGGAGAAGGTAAGAGGGGGAGCGGGGGAGAAGGTAAGAGGGGGAGCGGGGGAGAAGGGGGGAGCGGGGGAGAAGGTAAGAGGGGGGAGCGGGGGAGAAGGTAAGAGGGGGGAGCGGGGGGAGAAGGTAAGAGGGGGGAGCGGGGGAGAAGGTAAGAGGGGGGAGCGGGGGAGAAGGTAAGAGGGGGAGCGGGGGAGTAGGTAAGAGGGGGAGAAGGTAAGAGGGGGAGAAGGTAAGAGGGGAGCGGGTGAGAAGGTAAGAGGGGGAGCGGGTGAGAAGGTAAGAGGGGGAGCGGGGGGAGAAGGTAAGAGGGGGAGCGGGGGAGAAGGTAAGAGGGGGAGCGGGGGAGAAGGCAAGAGGGGGAACGGGGGAGAAGGTAAGAGGGGGGAGCGGGTGAGAGGGGGGGGGAAGGTAAGAGAGGGAGCGGGGGAGAAGGTAAGAGGGGGAGCGGGGGAGAAGGCAAGAGGGGGAGCGGGGGAGAAGGTAAGAGGGGGAGCGGGGGAGTAGGTAAGAGGGGGAGAAGGTAAGAGGGGGAGAAGGTAAGAGGGGGAGCGGGTGAGAAGGTAAGAGGGGGAGCGGGGGAGAAGGTAAGAGGGGGAGCGGGTGAGAAGGTAAGAGGGGGAGCGGGTGAGAAGGTAAGAGGGGGAGCGGGGGAGAAGGTAAGAGGGGGAGCGGGGGAGAAGGCAAGAGGGGGAACGGGGGGAGAAGGCAAGAGGGGGAGCGGGGGAGAAGGTAAGAGGGGGGAGCGGGGGAGAAGGTAAGAGGGGGAGCGGGGGAGAAGGTAAGAGGGGGGAGCGGGGGAGAAGGTAAGAGGGGGGAGAAGGTAAGAGGGGGAGCGGGGGAGAAGGTAAGAGGGGGGAGCGGGGGAGAAGGTAAGAGGGGGGAGCGGGGGAGAAGGTAAGAGGGGGAACGGGGGAGAAGGTAAGAGGGGGAGCGGGGGAGAAGGTAAGAGGGGGAGCGGGGGAGAAGGGGGGAGCGGGGGAGAAGGTAAGAGGGGGAGCGGGGGAGAAGGGGGGAGCGGAGGAGAAGGTAAGAGGGGGGAGCGGGGGAGAAGGTAAGAGGGGGGAGCGGGGGAGAAGGTAAGAGGGGGGAGCGGGGGAGAAGGTAAGAGGGGGAGCGGGGGAGAAGGTAAGAGGGGGAGCGGAGGAGAAGGGGGGAGCGGGGGAGAAGGTAAGAGGGGGAGCGGGGGAGAAGGTAAGAGGGGGGAGAAGTTAAGAGGGGAAGCGGGGGAGAAGGTAAGAGGGGGAGCGGGGGAGAAGGTAAGAGGGGGAGCGGGGGAGAAGGTAAGAGGGGGAGCGGGGGAGAAGGTAAGAGGGGGAGCGGGGGAGAAGGTAAGAGAGGGAGCGGGGGAGAAGGTAAGAGAGGGAGCGGGGGAGAAGGTAAGAGAGGGAGCGGGGAGAAGGTAAGAGGGGGAGCGGGGGAGAAGGTAAGAGGGGGAGCGGGGGAGAAGGTAAGAGGGGGGAGCGGGGGAGAAGGTAAGAGGGGGAGCGGGGGAGAAGGGGGGAGCGGGGGAGAAGGTAAGAGGGGGAGCGGGGGGAGAAGGGGGGAGCGGGGGAGAAGGTAAGAGGGGGGAGCGGGGGAGAAGGTAAGAGGGGGGAGCGGGGGAGAAGGTAAGAGGGGGAGCGGGGGAGAAGGGGGGGAGCGGGGTAGAAGGTAAGAGGGGGAGCGGGGGAGAAGGTAAGAGGGGGGAGAAGTTAAGAGGGGGAGCGGGGGAGAAGGTAAGAGGGGGAGCGGGGGAGAAGGTAAGAGGGGGAGCGGGGGAGAAGGTAAGAGGGGGAGCGGGGGAGAAGGTAAGAGAGGGAGCGGGGGAGAAGGTAAGAGAGGGAGCGGGTGAGAAGGTAAGGGGGGAGCGGGTGAGAAGGTAAGAGGGGGAGCGGGGGAGAAGGTAAGAGGGGGAGCGGGGGAGAAGGTAAGAGGGGGGAGCGGAGGAGAAGGTAAGAGGGGGGAGCGGGGGAGAAGGTAAGAGGGGGGAGCGGAGGAGAAGGGGGGAGCGGAGGAGAAGGGGGGAGCGGGGGAGAAGGTAAGAGGGGGGAGCGGGGGAGAAGGTAAGAGGGGGGAGCGGGGGAGAAGGTAAGAGGAGGAGCGGAGGAGAAGGGGGGAGCGGGGGAGAAGGGGGGAGCGGGGGAGAAGGTAAGAGGGGGAGCGGGGGAGAAGGTAAGAGGGGGAGAAGGTAAGAGGGGGAGCGGGGGAGAAGGTAAGAGGGGGAGCGGAGGAGAAGGTAAGAGGGGGGAGCGGGGGAGAAGGTAAGAGGGGGGAGCGGAGGAGAAGGGGGGAGCAGGTAAGAGGGGGGAGCGGGGGAGAAGGTAAGAGGAGGAGCGGAGGAGAAGGGGGGAGCGGGGGAGAAGGTAAGAGGGGGAGCGGAGGAGAAGGGGGGAGCGGGGGAGAAGGTAAGAGGGGGAGCGGGGGAGAAGGTAAGAGGGGGAGAAGGTAAGAGGGGGAGAAGGTAAGAGAGGGAGAAGGTAAGAGAGGGAGCGGGTGAGAAGGTAAAAGAGGGAGCGGGGGAGAAGGTAAGAGGGGGAGCGGGGGAGAAGGCAAGAGGGGGGAGCGGGGGAGAAGGTAAGAGGGGGAGAAGGTAAGAGGGGGAGAAGGTAAGAGGGGGAGAAGGCAAGAGGGGGAGAAGGTAAGAGGGGGAGCGGGTGAGAAGGTAAGAGGGGGAGCAGGGGAGAAGGTAAGAGGGGGAGCGGGGGAGAAGGTAAGAGGGGGAGCGGGGGGAGAAGGCAAGAGGGGGAGCGGGGGAGAAGGCAAGAGGGGGAGCGGAGGAGAAGGTAAGAGGGGGGAGCGGGGGAGAAGGTAAGAGGGGGGAGCGGGGGTGAAGGTAAGAGAGGGGAGCGGGGGAGAAGGTAAGAGGGGGGGAGCGGGGGAGAAGGTAAGAGGGGGAACAGGGGAGAAGGTAAGAGGGGGAGCGGAGGAGAAGGGGGGAGCGGGGGAGAAGGTAAGAGGGGGAGCGGGGGAGAAGGTAAGAGGGGGAGCGGGGGAGAAGGTAAGAGGGGGGAGCGGGGGAGAAGGTAAGAGGGGGGAGCGGGGGAGAAGGTAAGAGGGGGGAGCGGGGGAGAAGGTAAGAGGGGGGAGCGGGGGAGAAGGTAAGAGGGGGAAGCGGGGGAGAAGGTAAGAGGGGGAAGCGGGGGAGAAGGTAAGAGGGGGAGCGGGGGAGAAGGTAAGAGGGGGAGCGGGGGAGAAGGTAAGAGGGGGGAGCGGGGGAGAAGGTAAGAGGGGGAACGGGGGAAAAGGTAAGAGGGGGAACGGGGGAAAAGGTAAGAGGGGGAACGGGGGAAAAGGTAAGAGGGGGAGCGGGGGAGAAGGTAAGAGGGGGAGCGGAGGAGAAGGGGGGAGCGGGGGAGAAGGTAAGAGGGGGGAGCGGGGGAGAAGGTAAGAGGAGGAGCGGAGGAGAAGGGGGGAGCGGGGGAGAAGGTAAGAGGGGGGAGCGGGGGAGAAGGTAAGAGGGGGAACGGGGGAGAAGGGGGAGCGGGGGAGAAGGTAAGAGGGGGAGCGGGGGAGAAGGTAAGAGGGGGGGAGCGGGGGAGAAGGTAAGAGGGGGGAGCGGGGGGAGAAGGTAAGAGGGGGGAGCGGGGGAGAAGGTAAGAGGGGGAACGGGGGAGAAGGTAAGAGGGGGAGCGGAGGAGAAGGTAAGAGGGGGGAGCGGGGGAGAAGGTAAGAGGGGGAGCGGGGGAGAAGGTAAGAGGGGGAGCGGGTGAGAAGGTAAGAGGGGGAGCGGGTGAGAAGGTAAGAGGGGGGAGAGCGGGGGAGAAGGTAAGAGGGGGAGCGGAGGAGAAGGTAAGAGGGGGGAGCGGGGGAGAAGGTAAGAGGGGGGAGCGGAGGAGAAGGGGGGAGCAGGTAAGAGGGGGGAGCGGGGGAGAAGGTAAGAGGAGGAGCGGAGGAGAAGGGGGGAGCGGGGGAGAAGGTAAGAGGGGGAGCGGAGGAGAAGGGGGGAGCGGGGGAGAAGGTAAGAGGGGGAGCGGGGGAGAAGGTAAGAGGGGGAGAAGGTAAGAGGGGGAGAAGGTAAGAGAGGGAGAAGGTAAGAGAGGGAGCGGGTGAGAAGGTAAAAGAGGGAGCGGGGGAGAAGGTAAGAGGGGGAGCGGGGGAGAAGGCAAGAGGGGGAGCGGGGGAGAAGGTAAGAGGGGGAGAAGGTAAGAGGGGGAGAAGGTAAGAGGGGGAGAAGGCAAGAGGGGGAGAAGGTAAGAGGGGGAGCGGGTGAGAAGGTAAGAGGGGGAGCAGGGGAGAAGGTAAGAGGGGGAGCGGGGGAGAAGGTAAGAGGGGGAGCGGGGGAGAAGGCAAGAGGGGGAGCGGGGGAGAAGGCAAGAGGGGGAGCGGGGGAGAAGGCAAGAGGGGGAGCGGAGGAGAAGGTAAGAGGGGGGAGCGGGGGAGAAGGTAAGAGGGGGGAGCGGGGGTGAAGGTAAGAGGGGGGAGCGGGGGAGAAGGTAAGAGGGGGGAGCGGGGGAGAAGGTAAGAGGGGGAACAGGGGAGAAGGTAAGAGGGGGAGCGGAGGAGAAGGGGGGAGCGGGGGAGAAGGTAAGAGGGGGAGCGGGGGAGAAGGTA
Source organism: Leptodactylus fuscus (assembly GCF_031893055.1). Taxonomy (NCBI): domain Eukaryota; kingdom Metazoa; phylum Chordata; class Amphibia; order Anura; family Leptodactylidae; genus Leptodactylus; species Leptodactylus fuscus. The sequence goes on along the minus strand of NC_134274.1, from coordinate 1,178,528 downwards.
AGAGGGGGAGCGGGGGAGAAGGTAAGAGGGGGGAGCGGGGGAGAAGGTAAGAGGGGGGAGCGGGGGAGAAGGTAAGAGGGGGGAGCGGGGGAGAAGGTAAGAGGGGGAAGCGGGGGAGAAGGTAAGAGGGGGAGCGGGGGAGAAGGTAAGAGGGGGAGCGGGGGAGAAGGTAAGAGGGGGGAGCGGGGGAGAAGGTAAGAGGGGGAACGGGGGAAAAGGTAAGAGGGGGAGCGGGGGAGAAGGTAAGAGGGGGAGCGGAGGAGAAGGGGGGAGCGGGGGAGAAGGTAAGAGGGGGAGCGGGGGGAGAAGGTAAGAGGGGGGAGCGGGGGAGAAGGTAAGAGGAGGAGCGGAGGAGAAGGGGGGAGCGGGGGAGAAGGTAAGAGGGGGGAGCGGGGGAGAAGGTAAGAGGGGGAACGGGGGAGAAGGGGGAGCGGGGGAGAAGGTAAGAGGGGGAGCGGGGGAGAAGGTAAGAGGGGGAGCGGGGGAGAAGGTAAGAGGGGGAGCGGGGGAGAAGGTAAGAGGGGGGAGCGGGGGAGAAGGTAAGAGGGGGGAGCGGGGGAGAAGGTAAGAGGGGGGAGTGGGGGAGAAGGTAAGAGGGGGAACGGGGGAGAAGGTAAGAGGGGGAACGGGGGAGAAGGTAAGAGGGGGAGCGGAGGAGAAGGTAAGAGGGGGGAGCGGGGGAGAAGGTAAGAGGGGGAGCGGGGGAGAAGGTAAGAGGGGGAGCGGGTGAGAAGGTAAGAGGGGGAGCGGGTGAGAAGGTAAGAGGGGGAGCGGGTGAGAAGGTAAGAGGGGGAGCGGGTGAGAAGGTAAGAGGGGGAGCGGGGGAGAAGGTAAGAGGGGGAGCAGGGGAGATGTCACTGGACACTTTCACCTTCTCTCGGCCTCATTGTACTTTTTCCAATATAGAAGACAACAAAGACCAAAAGCAAAGGAAGGAGCAGAAGCGGCGGGCTCGTCTGCCATCAGACTCTTCTGGCTATTGTGTCACATTCCCGGTGACGGCCGCAGCGCCTCAGTCTTAGTATTGGTACAGTTGTTATTAGGATACATTATACATTTATTATACATGATATTATTAGCAGTCTCTTCCCTATCTCTTCTTATTATTAGCAGTCTCTTCCCTATCTCTTCTTATTATTAGCAGTCTCTTCCCTATCTCTTCTTATTATTAGCAGTCTCTTCCCTATCTCTTATTATTATTATTAGCAGTCTCAGTCTCTTCCCTATCTCTTCTTATTATTAGCAGTCTCTTCCCTATCTCTTCTTATTATTAGCAGTCTCTTCCCTATCTCTTATTATTATTAGCAGTCTCTTCCCTATATCTTATTATTATTAGCAGTCTCTTCCCTATCTCTTTATTATTAGCAGTCTCTTCCCTATCTCTTCTTATTATTATTAGCAGTCTCTTCCCTATCTGTTCTTATTATTAGCAGTCTCTTCCCTATTTCTTCTTATTATTATTAGCAGTCTCTTCCCTATCTCTTTATTATTAGCAGTCTCTTCCCTATCTCTTCTTATTATTATTAGCAGTCTCTTCCCTATCTCTTCTTATTATTAGCAGTCTCTTCCCTATTTCTTCTTATTATTAGCAGTCTCTTCCCTATCTCTTCTTATTATTAGCAGTCTCTTCCCTATCTCTTCTTATTATTAGCAGTCTCTTCCCTATCTCTTATTATTATTATTAGCAGTCTCTTCCCTATCTCTTCTTATTATTAGCAGTCTCTTCCCTATCTCTCATTATTATTAGCAGTCTCTTATCTCTTATTCTCTTACATTATAAACCTGTTATAGTGATAATATATCCAGGTAATAATCAGACGCCTCCATCTTGTAGCGGGTGACCTCGCACCTCCCCCTCCTCCTTATTATTGGTACTTACCTTCCTTGGTTCCTTTCTCTTATTATTTCCTTATTCCTCCACATTGAGACTTTTACCATCTTAGCGGCAGCTCATACGGAGTAAAATGGCGTGGATTTTGGCGAGTAATTTTATGCGAGTAAAAAAAAAATTACGTGCGTATTTTGGAGCGTTTTTTTGCACGCGGCGTTTCAGTCGCGTTTTACCGAGCTTTTTGTGTGCGGTCGCGTTGCTTTACATGTACTCATTGTGGACATTTCCACCTCTTGTGGTCTGGGGGTTCCCTCCTCCCCCTCCCTCGGCTGTGGGTTTCCAGGTTTTCGCCGTCCTTGGAGAGCTGGGTTTCGTGTTTCGGCACAATGACAGTAAATTTATTAGTCCTCGTTATCATCAGGCAATTAATCGCCTCCGCAGGACTGAAAGAGCCGCCAATTAACCCCGCGCTCACCACACTCCAGACACTTTCTATTCTTCAGAACTCGTGAGAATAATTCCGGGGTGTCCTGGAAGACGAAACCGATGACCCCAGGGATCAGCGCTGCGAGAGGACAAGGGCGGACGGCAAAAGTCACGCCAAACCTCGAGCGATAGTATCAGATAGGATAGAAATAGAACTCAGGACACAGCAGCAGTGTCGTCACTATGTCAGGAAAGTCGAGACACAGCAGCAGTGTCGTCACCATGTCAGGAGAGCCAGGACACAGCAGCAGTGTCGTCACTATGTCAGGAAAGTCGAGACACAGCAGCAGTGTCGTCACCATGTCAGGAGAGCCAGGACACAGCAGCAGTGTCGTCACTATGTCAGGAGAGCCGGGACACAGCAGCAGTGTCGTCACTATGTCAGGAGAGCCGGGACACAGCAGCAGTGTCGTCACTATGTCAGGAGAGCCGGGACACAGCAGCAGTATCGTCACTATGTCAGGAGAGCCGGGACACAGCAGCAGTGTCGTCACTATGTCAGGAGAGCCAGGACACAGCAGCAGTGTCGTCACTATGTCAGGAGAGCCGGGACACAGCAGCAGTGTCGTCACTATATCGGGAGAGCCGGGACACAGCAGCAGTGTCGTCACTATGTCAGGAGAGCCGGGACACAGCAGCAGTGTCGTCACTATGTCAGGAGAGCCGGGACACAGCAGCAGTGTCGTCACTATGTCAGGAGAGCCGGAAATATAGAAATACAGACACAGTAATAAATAAATAGATAAAATCAAGGTCCAAATTTTCTATGTTCTCATTACGATTTTTAGGGGGTCGGGGCGCTGCCCCCTCTCTACATGATAGGACCACGGACAAGTCAGCCCCTTCTTCTCGCTCATTATCTGTAAGGTGTCAAAGAAATTATAAGGAAAAGACGGCAGACACTTTTGCTTTGACAGATATTTTCCCACACAATGTGCGTCTGGCTGAAGGGCGCACTCCACTCCACTCCATAACTCCTCACTAGCACAAACAGGCCGATTATTCCATCAGATGCTCCTTTAGAGCCCCCCCCTCCCCCTCCTCACATCTGGCCGTGTCTGGGAGTACAAGCATATGTACTAATGTACGAATGCAGCGACGGCCCGAGCACAAGAGCTTACACTCTATGAGGAGATAGAGAGGACACAAGAGGAGTGAGGACCCCGCTCACAAGAGCTTACAATCTATGGGGAGATAGAGAGGAGGACACAAGAGGAGTGAGGACCCCGCTCACAAGAGCTTACAATCTACAGTCCTATGAAAAAGTTTGGGCACCCCTATTAATCTTAATCATTTTTTGTTCTAAATATTTTGGTGTTTGCAGCAGCCATTTCAGTTTGATATATCTAATAACTGATGGACACAGTAATATTTCAGGATTGAAATGAGGTTTATTGTACTAACAGAAAATGTGCAATATGCATTAAACCAAAATTTGACCGGTGCAAAAGTATGGGCACCCTTATCATTTTATTGATTTGAATTCCCCTAACTACTTTTTACTGACTTACTGAAGCACAAAATTGGTTTTGTAACCTCAGTGAGCTTTGACCTTCATAGCCAGATGTATCCAATCATAAGAAAAGGTATTTAAGGTGGCCAATTGCAAGTTGTTCTACTATTTGAATCTCCTCTGAAGAGTGGCATCATGGGCTACTCAAAACAACTCTCAAATGATCTGAAAACAAAGATTGTTCAACATAGTTGTTCAGGGGAAGGATACAAAACGTTGTCTCAGAGATTTAACCTGTCAGTTTCCACTGTGAGGAACATAGTAAGGAAATGGAAGAGCACAGGGACAGTTCTTGTTAAGCCCAGAAGTGGCAGGCCAAGAAAATATCAGAAAGGCAGAGAAGAAGAATGGTGAGAACAGTCAAGGACAATCCACAGACACCTCCAAAGAGCTGCAGCATCATCTTGCTGCAGATGGTGTCACTGTGCATCGGTAACTATACAGCGCACTTTGCACAAGGAGAAGCTGTATGGGAGAGTGATGAGAAAGAAGCCGTTTCTGCACGTACGCCACAAATAGAGTTGCCTGAGGTATGAAAAAGCACATTTGGACAAGGCAGCTTCATTTTGGAAACAAAAATTGAGTTGTTTGGTTATAAAAAAAAAAGGCGTTATGCATGGCGTCCAAAAAGAAACAGCATTCCAAGAAAAACACATGCTACCCACTGTAAGATTTGGTGGAGGTTCCATCATGCTTTGGGGCTGTGTGGCCAATGCCGGCACCGGGAATCTTGGTAAAGTTGAGGGTCGCATGGATTCCACTCAGTATCAGCAGATTCTTGAGAATAATGTTCAAGAATCAGTGACGAAGTTGAAGTTACGCCGGGGATGGATATTTCAGCAAGACAATGATCCAAAACACCGCTCCAAATCCTCAGGCATTCATGCAGAGGAACAATTACAATGTTCTGGAATGGCCATCCCAGTCCCCAGACCTGAATATCATTGAACATCTGTGGGATGATTGGAAGCGGGCTGTCCATGCTCGGCGACCATCTAACTTAACTGAACTTGAATGGTTTGTCCAAAATACCTTTATCCAGGATCCAGGAACTGATTAAAAGCTACAGGAAGCGACTAGAGGCTGTTATCTTTGCAAAAGGAGGATCTACTAAATATTAATGTCACTTTTCTGTTGAGGTGCCCATACTTTTGCACCGGGCAAATTTTGGTTTAATGCATATTGCGCATTTTCTGTTAGTACAATAAACCTCATTTCTATCCTGAAATATTACTGTGTCCATCAGTTATTAGATATATCAAACTGAAATGGCTGCTGCAAACACCAAAATATTTATAACTAAAAATGATTAAGATTAATAGGGGTGCCCAAACTTTTTCATAGGACTGTATGAGGAGACAGAGAGGACACAGGAGGAGTGAGGACCCCGCTCACAAGAGCTATGTACATACATTACATTACTTATCCTGTATTATACCCCAGAGCTGCGCTCACTATTCTGCTGGTGCAGTCACTGTGTACATACATTACATTACTTATCCTGTATTATACCCCAGAGCTGCGCTCACTATTCTGCTGGTGCAGTCACTGTGTACATACATTACATTACTTATCCTGTATTATACTCCAGAGCTGCGCTCACTATTCTGCTGGTGCAGTCACTGTGTACATACATTACATTACTTATCCTGTATTATACTCCAGAGCTGCGCTCACTATTCTGCTGGTACAGTCACTCTGTACATACATTACATTACTTATCCTGTATTATACTCCAGAGCTGCGCTCACTATTCTGCTGGTACAGTCACTGTGTACATACATTACATTACTTATCCTGTATTATACTCCAGAGCTGCGCTCACTAGTCTGCTGGTACAGTCCCTGTGTACATACATTACATTACTTATCCTGTATTATACTCCAGAGCTGCGCTCACTATTCTGCTGGTACAGTCACTGTGTACATACATTACATTACTTATCCTGTATTATACTCCAGAGCTGCGCTCACTATTCTGCTGGTACAGTCACTGTGTACATACATTACATTACTTATCCTGTATTAAACTCCAGAGCTGCGCTCACTATTCTGCTGGTACAGTCACTGTGTACATACATTACATTACTTATCCTGTATTATACTCCAGAGCTGCGCTCACTATTCTGCTGGTACAGTCACTGTGTACATACATTACTTATCCTGTATTATACTCCAGAGCTGTGCTCACTATTCTGCTGGTACAATCACTGTGTACATACATTACATTACTTATCCTGTATTATACTCTAGAGCTGCGCTCACTATTCTGCTGGTACAATCACTGTGTACATACATTACATTACTTATCCTGTATTATACTCCAGAGCTGCGCTCACTATTCTGCTGGTGCAGTCACTGTGTACATACATTACATTACTTATCCTGTATTATACTCCAGAGCTGCGCTCACTATTCTGCTGGTACAGTCACTGTGTACATACATTACATTACTTATCCTGTATTATACTCCAGAGCTGCGCTCACTATTCTGCTGGTGCAGTCACTGTGTACATACATTACATTACTTATCCTGTATTATACTCCAGAGCTGCGCTCACTATTCTGCTGGTACAGTCACTGTGTACATACATTACATTATTTATCCTGTATTATACTCCAGAGCTGCGCTCACTATTCTGCTGTACAGTCACTGTGTACATACATTACATTACTTATCCTGTATTATACTCCAGAGCTGCGCTCACTATTCTGCTGGTACAGTCACTGTGTACATACATTACATTACTTATCCTGTATTATACTCCAGAGCTGCGCTCACTATTCTGCTGGTACAGTCACTGTGTACATACATTACATTATTTATCCTGTATTATACTCCAGAGCTGCGCTCACTATTCTGCTGGTGCAGTCACTGTGTACATACATTACATTACTTATCCTGTATTATACTCCAGAGCTGCGCTCACTATTCTGCTGTACAGTCACTGTGTACATACATTACATTACTTATCCTGTATTATACTCCAGAGCTGCGCTCACTATTCTGCTGGTACAGTCACTGTGTACATACATTACATTACTTCTCCTGTATTATACTCCAGAGCTGCGCTCACTATTCTGCTGGTACAGTCAATGTGTACATACATTACATTACTTATCCTGTATTATACTCCAGAGCTGCACTCACTATTCTGCTGGTACAGTCACTGTGTACATACATTACATTACTTCTCCTGTATTATACTCCAGAGCTGCGCTCACTATTCTGCTGGTGCAGTCACTGTGTACATACATTACATTACTTATCCTGTATTATACTCCAGAGCTGCGCTCACTATTCTGCTGGTACAGTCACTGTGTACATACATTACTTCTCCTGTATTATACTCCAGAGCTGCGCTCACTATTCTGCTGGTGCAGTCACTGTGTACATACATTACATTACTTATCCTGTATTATACTCCAGAGCTGCGCTCACTATTCTGCTGGTACAGTCACTGTGTACATACATTACATTACTTCTCCTGTATTATACTCCAGAGCTGCGCTCACTATTCTGCTGGTGCAGTCACTGTGTACATACATTACATTACTTATCCTGTATTATACTCCAGAGCTGCGCTCACTATTCTGCTGGTACAGTCACTGTGTACATACATTACATTACTTATCCTGTATTATACTCCAGAGCTGCGCTCACTATTCTGCTGGTGCAGTCACTGTGTACATACATTACATTACTTATCCTGTATTATACTCCAGAGCTGCGCTCACTATTCTGCTGGTACAGTCACTGTGTACATACATTACATTACTTATCCTGTATTATACTCCAGAGCTGCGCTCACTATTCTGCTGGTACAGTCACTGTGTACATACATTACATTACTTATCCTGTATTATACTCCAGAGCTGCGCTCACTATTCTGCTGGTGCAGTCACTGTGTACATACATTACATTACTTATCCTGTATTATACTCCAGAGCTGCGCTCACTATTCTGCTGGTACAGTCACTGTGTACATACATTACATTACTTATCCTGTATTATACTTCAGAGCTGCGCTCACTATTCTGCTGGTGCAGTCACTGTGTACATACATTACATTACTTATCCTGTATTATACTCCAGAGCTGCGCTCACTATTCTGCTGGTACAGTCACTGTGTACATACATTACATTACTTATCCTGTATTATACTCCAGAGCTGCGCTCACTATTCTGCTGGTACAGTCACTGTGTACATACATTACATTACTTATCCTGTATTATACTCCAGAGCTGCGCTCACTATTCTGCTGGTGCAGTCACTGTGTACATACATTACTTATCCTGTATTATACTCCAGAGCTGCACTCACTATTCTGCTGGTACAGTCACTGTGTACATACATTACATTACTTATCCTGTATTATACTCCAGAGCTGCGCTCACTATTCTGCTGGTACAGTCACTGTGTACATACATTACATTATTTATCCTGTATTATACTCCAGAGCTGCGCTCACTATTCTGCTGGTGCAGTCACTGTGTACATACATTACATTACTTATCCTGTATTATACTCCAGAGCTGCGCTCACTATTCTGCTGGTGCAGTCACTGTGTACATACATTACATTACTTATCCTGTATTATACTCCAGAGCTGCGCTCACTATTCTGCTGGTACAGTCACTGTGTACATACATTACATTACTTATCCTGTATTATACTCCAGAGCTGCGCTCACTATTCTGCTGGTACAGTCACTGTGTACATACATTACATTACTTATCCTGTATTATACTCCAGAGCTGCGCTCACTATTCTGCTGGTGCAGTCACTGTGTACATACATTACTTATCCTGTATTATACTCCAGAGCTGCACTCACTATTCTGCTGGTACAGTCACTGTGTACATACATTACATTACTTATCCTGTATTATACTCCAGAGCTGCGCTCACTATTCTGCTGGTACAGTCACTGTGTACATACATTACATTATTTATCCTGTATTATACTCCAGAGCTGCGCTCACTATTCTGCTGGTGCAGTCACTGTGTACATACATTACATTACTTATCCTGTATTATACTCCAGAGCTGCGCTCACTATTCTGCTGGTGCAGTCACTGTGTACATACATTACATTACTTATCCTGTATTATACTCCAGAGCTGCGCTCACTATTCTGCTGGTACAGTCACTGTGTACATACATTACTTATCCTGTATTATACTCCAGAGCTGCGCTCACTATTCTGCTGGTGCAGTCACTGTGTACATACATTACATTACTTATCCTGTATTATACTCCAGAGCTGCGCTCACTATTCTGCTGGTGCAGTCACTGTGTACATACATTACATTACTTATCCTGTATTATACCCCAGAGCTGCGCTCACTATTCTGCTGGTACAGTCACTGTGTACATACATTACATTACTTATCCTGTATTATACTCCAGAGCTGCGCTCACTATTCTGCTGGTACAGTCACTGTGTACATACATTACATTACTTATCCTGTATTATACTCCAGAGCTGCGCTCACTATTCTGCTGGTGCAGTCACTGTGTACATACATTACATTACTTATCCTGTATTATACTCCAGAGCTGCGCTCACTATTCTGCTGGTACAGTCACTGTGTACATACATTACATTATTTATCCTGTATTATACTCCAGAGCTGCGCTCACTATTCTGCTGGTGCAGTCACTGTGTACATACATTACATTACTTATCCTGTATTATACTCCAGAGCTGCGCTCACTATTCTGCTGGTACAGTCACTGTGTACATACATTACATTACTTATCCTGTATTATACTCCAGAGCTGCGCTCACTATTCTGCTGGTACAGTCACTGTGTACATACATTACATTATTTATCCTGTATTATACTCCAGAGCTGAGCTCACTATTCTGCTGGTGCAGTCACTGTGTACATACATTACATTACTTATCCTGTATTATACTCCAGAGCTGCGCTCACTATTCTGCTGGTACAGTCAGTGTGTACATACATTACATTACTTATCCTGTATTATACTCCAGAGCTGCGCTCACTATTCTGCTGGTACAGTCAGTGTGTACATACATTACATTACTTATCCTGTATTATACTCCAGAGCTGCGCTCACTATTCTGCTGGTACAGTCACTGTGTACATACATTACATTACTTATCCTGTATTATACTGCAGAGCTGCGCTCACTATTCTGCTGGTACAGTCACTGTGTACATACATTACTTCTCCTGTATTATACTCCAGAGCTGCGCTCACTATTCTGCTGGTACAGTCACTGTGTACATACATTACATTACTTATCCTGTATTATACTCCAGAGCTGCGCTCACTATTCTGCTGGTACAGTCACTGTGTACATAAATTACATTACTTATCCTGTATTATACTCCAGAGCTGCACTCACTATTCTGCTGGTACAGTCACTGTGTACATACATTACATTACTTATCCTGTATTATACTCCAGAGCTGCGCTCACTATTCTGCTGGTACAGTCACTGTGTACATACATTACATTATTTATCCTGTATTATACTCCAGAGCTGCGCTCACTATTCTGCTGGTGCAGTCACTGTGTACATACATTACATTACTTATCCTGTATTATACTCCAGAGCTGCGCTCACTATTCTGCTGGTACAGTCACTGTGTACATACATTACATTACTTATCCTGTATTATACTCCAGAGCTGCGCTCACTATTCTGCTGGTACAGTCAGTGTGTACATACATTACATCACTTATCCTGTATTATACTCCAGAGCAGCGCTCACTATTCTGCTGGTACAGTCACTGTGTACATACATTACATTACTTATCCTGTATTATACTCCAGAGCTGCGCTCACTATTCTGCTGGTACAGTCAGTGTGTACATACATTACATCACTTATCCTGTATTATACTCCAGAGCTGCGCTCACTATTCTGCTGGTGCAGTCACTGTGTACATACATTACATTACTTATCCTGTATTATACTCCAGAGCTGCGCTCACTATTCTGCTGGTACAGTCAGTGTGTACATACATTACATTACTTATCCTGTATTATACTCCAGAGCTGCGCTCACTATTCTGCTGGTACAGTCACTGTGTACATACATTACATTACTTATCCTGTATTATACCCCAGAGCTGCGCTCACTATTCTGCTGGTACAGTCACTGTGTACATACATTACATTACTTATCCTGTATTATACTCCAGAGCTGCGCTCACTATTCTGCTGGTACAGTCAGTGTGTACATACATTACATTACTTATCCTGTATTATACTCCAGAGCTGCGCTCACTATTCTGCTGGTACAGTCACTGTGTACATACATTATATTACTTATCCTGTATTATACTCCAGAGCAGCGCTCACTATTCTGCTGGTGCAGTCACTGTGTACATACATTACATTACTTATCCTGTATTATACTCCAGAGCTGCGCTCACTATTCTGCTGGTACAGTCAGTGTGTACATACATTACATTACTTATCCTGTATTATACTCCAGAGCTGCGCTCACTATTCTGCTGGTACAGTCACTGTGTACATACATTACATTACTTATCCTGTATTATACTCCAGAGCTGCGCTCACTATTCTGCTGGTCACTATGAGTTCTTCTTTCACCTTCACAATTCCCGACCCAGCTCTGACCGCCGGCTCTTGGATTTCCTGTATGGTTCCATGGTAACTGACAGCACCCAATCAGATTACAGCTCTTATTGGTTAAACGCTAATTATGAAATGAAAGCAGTGACCTGATTTGTTGTGGTAAGCTCCGCCTCCACGCCCTTGCGCAGTGACTTCCTGTCAGTCTCACTCGGCCGCCGCCATGTTTCTGTAGCCCGGCTCTCATTCCGATGCTCTTCTACTGCTCATGCGCTCCTTCTCCATAGTAACCGTGTAGTTTGGTTTCCCGTTACCTGGTAACCGCAGGACGCCTGAGCCGCCATGAGCTGCGGGGCCACAGCCGGGTCTCACACACAGCAGACGGCCGCAGAGTATTACCGCAGCCGCCGGGTCCCCGAGAGACTGGAGGAGGCGCTGAACACAATCTATCACCGGGGAGCGGCCGACGTGTACGGACAGCTGGTAATGACGTCACCGGGAAGGGAAACCAATCTAACCCATCACCGATGACGTCACCAAACTGATTGCAGCTGTAATAATTACCATACACCCCAGAGTGGGAGGGGCTTACACCCACATCATGTCAGCAGGGGGCAGAGAGTCAGACAGGGGGTGTAATGGAGAGACAGGGGGTGTAATGGAGAGACAGGGGGGTGTAATGGAGAGACAGGGGGTGTAATGGAGAGACAGAAGGGTGTAATGGAGAGACAGAAGGGTGTAATGGAGAGACAGGGGGTGTAATGGAGAGACAGGAGGGTGTAATGGAGAGACAGGGGGTGTAATGGAGAGACAGGGGGGTGTAATGGAGAGACAGGGGGGTGTAATGGAGAGACAGGAGGGTGTAATGGAGAGACAGGGGGGTGTAATGGAGAGACAGGAGGGTGTAATGGAGAGACAGGAGGGTGTAATGGAGAGACAGGAGGGTGTAATGGAGAGACAGGAGGGTGTAATGGAGAGACAGGAGGTGTAATGGAGAGACAGGAGGGTGTAATGGAGAGACAGGAGGTGTAATGGAGAGACAGGGGGTGTAATGGAGAGACAGGAGGGGTGTAATGGAGAGACAGGAGGTGTAATGGAGAGACAGGGGGGTGTAATGGAGAGACAGGGGGGTGTAATGGAGAGACAGGAGGTGTAATGGAGAGACAGGGGGTGTAATGGAGAGACAGGAGGTGTAATGGAGAGACAGGAGGTGTAATGGAGAGACAGGGGGGTGTAATGGAGAGACAGGAGGGTGTAATGGAGAGACAGGGGGTGTAATGGAGAGACAGGGGGTGTAATGGAGAGACAGGGGGTGTAATGGAGAGACAGGGGGGTGTAATGGAGAGACAGGAGGTGTAATGGAGAGACAGGGGGTGTAATGGAGAGACAGGGGGGTGTAATGGAGAGACAGGAGGGTGTAATGGAGAGACAGGGGGTGTAATGGAGAGACAGGGGGTGTAATGGAGAGACAGGGGGGTGTAATGGAGAGACAGGGGGGTGTAATGGAGAGACAGGGGGTGTAATGGAGAGACAGGGGGGTGTAATGGAGAGACAGGAGGGTGTAATGGAGAGACAGGAGGGTGTAATGGAGAGACAGGAGGGTGTAATGGAGAGACAGGGGGTGTAATGGAGAGACAGGAGGGTGTAATGGAGAGACAGGGGGGTGTAATGGAGAGACAGGAGGGTGTAATGGAGATACAGGAGGGTGTAATGGAGAGACAGGAGGGGTGTAATGGAGAGACAGGAGGGTGTAATGGAGAGACAGGAGGGTGTAATGGAGAGACAGGAGGGTGTAATGGAGAGACAGGGGGTGTAATGGAGAGACAGGAGGGTGTAATGGAGAGACAGGGGGTGTAATGGAGAGACAGGGGGTGTAATGGAGAGACAGGAGGGTGTAATGGAGAGACAGGGGGGTGTAATGGAGAGACAGGGGGGTGTAATGGAGAGACAGGGGGGTGTAATGGAGAGACAGGAGGGTGTAATGGAGAGACAGGGGGGTGTAATGGAGAGACAGGGGGTGTAATGGAGAGACAGGGGGGTGTAATGGAGAGACAGGGGGTGTAATGGAGAGACAGGAGGGTGTAATGGAGAGACAGGGGGGTGTAATGGAGAGACAGGAGGTGTAATGGAGAGACAGGGGGGTGTAATGGAGAGACAGGAGGGTGTAATGGAGAGACAGGGGGGTGTAATGGAGAGACAGGAGGTGTAATGGAGAGACAGGGGGTGTAATGGAGAGACAGGAGGGTGTAATGGAGAGACAGGGGGTGTAATGGAGAGACAGGGGGGTGTAATGGAGAGACAGGAGGTGTAATGGAGAGACAGGGGGTGTAATGGAGAGACAGGAGGGTGTAATGGAGAGACAGGGGGGTGTAATGGAGAGACAGGGGGTGTAATGGAGAGACAGGGGGGTGTAATGGAGAGACAGGAGGGTGTAATGGAGAGACAGGGGGTGTAATGGAGAGACAGGGGGGTGTAATGGAGAGACGGAGGGTGTAATGGAGAGACGGGGGGTGTAATGGAGAGACAGGAGGGTGTAATGGAGAGACAGGAGGGTGTAATGGAGAGACAGGGGGGTGTAATGGAGAGACAGGGGGGTGTAATGGAGAGACAGGGGGTGTAATGGAGAGACAGGGGGGTGTAATGGAGAGAAAGGAGGGTGTAATGGAGAGACAGGGGGTGTAATGGAGAGACAGGGGGTGTAATGGAGAGACAGGGGGTGTAATGGAGAGACAGGGGGGTGTAATGGAGAGACAGGGGTGTAATGTAGAGACAGGGGGGTGTAATGGAGAGACAGGGGGTGTAATGTAGAGACAGGAGGGTGTAATGGAGAGACAGGGGGTGTAATGGAGAGACAGGAGGGTGTAATGGAGAGACAGGGGGGTGTAATGGAGAGACAGGAGGGTGTAATGGAGAGACAGGAGGTGTAATGGAGAGACAGGGGGGTGTAATGGAGAGACAGGAGGTGTAATGGAGAGACAGGGGGGTGTAATGGAGAGACAGGGGGGTGTAATGGAGAGACAGGGGGTGTAATGGAGAGACAGGAGGTGTAATGGAGAGACAGGGGGTGTAATGGAGAGACAGGAGGGTGTAATGGAGAGACAGGGGGTGTAATGGAGAGACAGGGGGTGTAATGGAGAGACAGGGGGGTGTAATGGAGAGACAGGGGGTGTAATGGAGAGACAGGAGGGTGTAATGGAGAGACAGGGGTGTAATGGAGAGACAGGAGGGTGTAATGGAGAGACAGGGGGGTGTAATGGAGAGACAGGAGGGTGTAATGGAGAGACAGGAGGGTGTAATGGAGAGACAGGGGGGTGTAATGGAGAGACAGGAGGTGTAATGGAGAGACAGGGGGGTGTAATGGAGAGACAGGGGGGTGTAATGGAGAGACAGGGGGGTGTAATGGAGAGACAGGGGGTGTAATGGAGAGACAGGGGGTGTAATGGAGAGACAGGGGTGTGTAATGGAGAGACAGGGGGGTGTAATGGAGAGACAGGAGGTGTAATGGAGAGACAGGAGGTGTAATGGAGAGACAGGAGGGTGTAATGGAGAGACAGGGGTGTAATGGAGAGACAGGAGGGTGTAATGGAGAGACAGGGGGTGTAATGGAGAGACAGGGGGTGTAATGGAGAGACAGGGGGTGTAATGGAGAGACAGGAGGGTGTAATGGAGAGACAGGAGGGTGTAATGGAGAGACAGGGGGTGTAATGGAGAGACAGGGGGGTGTAATGGAGAGACAGGAGGTGTAATGGAGAGACAGGAGGGTGTAATGGAGAGACAGGGGGTGTAATGGAGAGACAGGGGGGTGTAATGGAGAGACAGGGGGTGTAATGGAGAGACAGGGGGGTGTAATGGAGAGACAGGAGGTGTAATGGAGAGACAGGGGGTGTAATGGAGAGACAGGGGGTGTAATGGAGAGACAGGGGGTGTAATGGAGAGACAGGAGGGTGTAATGGAGAGACAGGAGGGTGTAATGGAGAGACAGGGGGTGTAATGGAGAGACAGGGGGTGTAATGGAGAGACAGGGGGTGTAATGGAGAGACAGGGGGTGTAATGGAGAGACAGGAGGGTGTAATGGAGAGACAGGAGGGGTGTAATGGAGAGACAGGGGGTGTAATGGAGAGACAGGGGGTGTAATGGAGAGACAGGGGGTGTAATGGAGAGACAGGGGGTGTAATGGAGAGACAGGAGGGTGTAATGGAGAGACAGGAGGGTGTAATGGAGAGACAGGGGGTGTAATGGAGAGACAGGGGGTGTAATGGAGAGACAGGGGGGTGTAATGGAGAGACAGGGGGTGTAATGGAGAGACAGGGGGTGTAATGGAGAGACAGGAGGGTGTAATGGAGAGACAGGGGGGTGTAATGGAGAGACAGGGGGTGTAATGGAGAGACAGGGGGTGTAATGGAGAGACAGGGGGTGTAATGGAGAGACAGGGGGTGTAATGGAGAGACAGGAGGGTGTAATGGAGAGACAGGAGGGTGTAATGGAGAGACAGGGGGGTGTAATGGAGAGACAGGGGGGTGTAATGGAGAGACAGGGGGTGTAATGGAGAGACAGGGGGGTGTAATGGAGAGACAGGGGGGTGTAATGGAGAGACAGGGGGTGTAATGGAGAGACAGGGGGGTGTAATGGAGAGACAGGGGGGTGTAATGGAGAGACAGGGGGGTGTAATGGAGAGACAGGGGGGTGTAATGGAGAGACAGGGGGGTGTAATGGAGAGACAGGGGGTGTAATGTAGAGACAGGAGGGTGTAATGGAGAGACAGGGGGGTGTAATGGAGAGACAGGAGGGTGTAATGGAGAGACAGGGGGGTGTAATGGAGAGACAGGGGGGTGTAATGGAGAGACAGGGGGGTGTAATGGAGAGACAGGGGGGTGTAATGGAGAGACAGGGGGGTGTAATGGAGAGACAGGGGGGTGTAATGGAGAGACAGGGGGGTGTAATGGAGAGACGGGGGTGTAATGGAGAGACAGGGGGTGTAATGTAGAGACAGGAGGGTGTAATGGAGAGACAGGGGGGTGTAATGGAGAGACAGGAGGGTGTAATGTAGAGACAGAGTGTAATGTAGAGACAGGAGGGTGTAATGGAGAGACAGGGGGGTGTAATGGAGAGACAGGGGGGTGTAATGGAGAGACAGGGGGGTGTAATGGAGAGACAGGAGGTGTAATGGAGAGACAGGAGGGTGTAATGGAGAGACAGGAGGGTGTAATGGAGAGACAGGAGGGTGTAATGGAGAGACAGGAGGTGTAATGGAGAGACAGGGGGGTGTAATGGAGAGACAGGGGGTGTAATGGAGAGACAGGGGGTGTAATGTAGAGACAGGAGGGTGTAATGGAGAGACAGGGGGGTGTAATGGAGAGACAGGGGGTGTAATGGGTAGAGGACAGGAGGGTGTAATGGAGAGACAGGGGGGTGTAATGGAGAGACAGGGGGTGTAATGTAGAGACAGGAGGGTGTAATGGAGAGACAGGGGGGTGTAATGGAGAGACAGGGGGGTGTAATGGAGAGACAGGAGGTGTAATGGAGAGACAGGAGGGTGTAATGGAGAGACAGGGGGTGTAATGGAGAGACAGGGGGTGTAATGGAGAGACAGGGGGTGTAATGGAGAGACAGGGGGGTGTAATGGAGAGACAGGGGGGTGTAATGGAGAGACAGGAGGTGTAATGGAGAGACAGGAGGGTGTAATGGAGAGACAGGGGGGTGTAATGGAGAGACAGGAGGGTGTAATGGAGAGACAGGGGGGTGTAATGGAGAGACAGGGGGGTGTAATGGAGAGACAGGGAGGGTGTAATGGAGAGACAGGGGGGTGTAATGGAGAGACAGGGGGTGTAATGTAGAGACAGGAGGGTGTAATGGAGAGACAGGGGGGTGTAATGGAGAGACAGGGGGTGTAATGGAGAGACAGGAGGTGTAATGGAGAGACAGGAGGGTGTAATGGAGAGACAGGGGGTGTAATGGAGAGACAGGGGGGTGTAATGGAGAGACAGGGGGGTGTAATGGAGAGACAGGAGGTGTAATGGAGAGACAGGAGGGTGTAATGGAGAGACAGGAGGGTGTAATGGAGAGACGGGGGTGTAATGGAGAGACAGGAGGGTGTAATGGAGAGACAGGGGGGTGTAATGGAGAGACAGGGGGGTGTAATGGAGAGACGGGGGTGTAATGGAGAGACAGGGGGTGTAATGGAGAGACAGGGGGTGTAATGTAGAGACAGGAGGGTGTAATGGAGAGACAGGGGGGTGTAATGGAGAGACAGGAGGGTGTAATGTAGAGACAGGAGGGTGTAATGGAGAGACAGGGGGTGTAATGGAGAGACAGGGGGGTGTAATGGAGAGACAGGAGGGTGTAATGGAGAGACAGGGGGGTGTAATGGAGAGACAGGGGGTGTAATGGAGAGACAGGAGGGTGTAATGGAGAGACAGGGGGGTGTAATGGAGAGACAGGAGGGTGTAATGGAGAGACGGGGGTGTAATGGAGAGACAGGAGGGTGTAATGGAGAGACAGGAGGTGTAATGGAGAGACAGGGGGGTGTAATGGAGAGACAGGGGGTGTAATGGAGAGACAGGGGTGTAATGGAGAGACAGGGGGTGTAATGTAGAGACAGGAGGGTGTAATGGAGAGACAGGAGGGTGTAATGGAGAGACAGGGGGTGTAATGTAGAGACAGGAGGGTGTAATGGAGATACATGCTCCTGTAGGATGTAGGCGGGGCTCCTGTAGCGTGTGAGTGTGGCTCCTGTATGAGGTGGGTGGGACTCATGTATGGTGTGGGCGGGGCTCCTGTAGGAGATGGGCGGGGCTCATGTATGGTGTGGGCGGGGCTCATGTATGGTGTGGGTGTGGCTCCTGTCGGAGGTGGGCCGGGCTCTTGTAGGAGGTGGGCGGGGCTCCTGTCGGAGGTGGGCAGGGCTCTTGTAGGAGGTGGGCCGGGCTCCTGTAGGAGGTGGGCGGGGCTCCTGTAGGAGGTGGGCGGGGCTCCTGGGCTTGTCACTTTGTCCTCTCTCCCTTGCAGTCCTGTTACTTCGCTGACCTCTCTGACCCTCCAGTTATAAGTGACGTTCGTGGACGGAAAGTTTTCGATGGCGCAGGAAAGACAACGCTGGAAGCCGCGGTCATGTGTACGGTGCGGACTGTTAACAAGGTAAGGGGCGGAGCCAGGGCAACCAATCACAGCTCTCTGCTCTTTGATTGACTGATGCTTGCTGTCAGTGAATTGTCTCACACAGCGGAGGATTTGTCACCGTGTCGGCCGTTTACCTGGCTCTTACCTGTGCTGACACATTGTTACCAGCCCTCAGCTCTGACTACCTGACGCATCACATTCACTGACAGCCTGCAGAGGTCTTATAGGGGGTGTTCACACTGGCTCTGCTGTCTGCTCTTCCAGTCTGTCCTAATTCCCGGGGACACTGGATGGTGACGACTCGCCGGCGTCCGTATGTCCGACACTGTGTCCGTGCAAAAAAACAAAACCAGTTTCCAGGCGGAGGCGCTGCGGACGGACACGGCGCTGCAGACGGACACGGCGCTGCAGACGGACACGGCGGTCACCTTTAAAAACCCATTCAAATGAAAACTGACCGCTTGGGATTAGGACGGAGACGAGACGAGCAGACAGCGGCGCCATCCTCAGAGCAGGTGTGGTGACTGCACCCGGGGCGACATGTGAACAGAGCGTGGGGAGAGGCGCAGCACCCGCTGCACTATAGATGACAGAGCAGCCCTCAGGGGCCATTGTCTGCCCCGCACCCCGGACACCTGAGACCTCGTGGCGCCTTTCATGACATTACAGCGACATTGAAGTTGTGACGCCGATCTCCTCGCACTCCGGTGAACAATCCGCCAGCTCTCATTGTGCTCCGCGCCTGGCACTCGAGGCAGCACTTCACTGCACAAAGGAGATGAAAGCACAAGGCCGTCCTGTGTAGGGGCAAACAATAGACGCCGCCACCATTATACACAACCCCCCGCACCTGGGAGAACGCCACATAGCGACAGGCAGAGTAACTGAGGGTCAATTCATATACACTGCATTTATCCACAGAGCCCTTCACTGCCCCCCTCTCAGGACTGTTTACACAGACACAAACCCTCAGCTGTGCGCAGTATTAGGTCATGTAAACTCTCCCGGATTATTGTGCCCTTATTCTGTGCTTGCAGAGGATCTGTACTGCCGCCATCCCCGTAGACTCAGCGCTGCTCCCTACTGGTGAGGTGTCTGAAGACACGGAGAGGCTGGAGTCAGTGGAGACCGCCATCAGATGGATACAGGAATCTATAGGACCAGCCCTGAGGGGCAAGCGGCCCAGCGAGCAGAGCGCCATCGACCAGCTGCTGAGGTGGGACTACTCGCTATAATGTGCAGTGTCAGCAGAGCCCCTCCTTACTTCTCCCTCCTCCTCCTCCCACTGCTTACTTCTCCCTCCTCCTCCTCCACTGCTTACTTCTCCCCCTCCTCCTCCCACTGCTTACTTCTCCCTCCTCCTCCTCCCACTGCTTACTTCTCCCTCCTCCTCCTCCCACTGCTTACTTCTCCCTCCTCCTCCTCCACTGCTTACTTCTCCCTCCTCCTCCTCCCACTGCTTACTTCTCCCTCCTCCTCCTCCACTGCTTACTTCTCCCTCCTCCTCCCACTGCTTACTTCTCCCTCCTCCTCCTCCCACTGCTTACTTCTCCCTCCTCCTCCTCCCACTGCTTACTTCTCCCTCCTCTCCTCCCACTGCTTACTTCTCCCTCCTCCTCCTCCACTGCTTACTTCTCCCTCCTCCTCCTCCCACTGCTTACTTCTCCCTCCTCCTCCTCCCACTGCTTACTTCTCCCTCCTCCTCCCACTGCTTACTTCTCCCCTCCTCCTCCTCCCACTGCTTACTTCTCCCA